>NW_007727140.1:221148-246107 GCF_000696425.1 Galeopterus variegatus | reverse complement strand
GGGGGGGGGGGGGGGTGTCTCTCAGAAAAGAGGCCTCATTAAGAGGGGAGAAAAAGATGCTATTGACTGCAGATTAAACCTCAGTTCCTTCCCCATCTCACACCTCTTTCGGGGACAAAAGATTGGAAATGTCTCTCCAATCAGAACTGGATCGCTCTCTGCCTTTCCATGATTCTTAGCTTTTGCTTTGTGTTGGCCTCTTTTTCTCTGCAAAGAAGCTGCTTCACTGAAGCATCACAGAAACACAGCTGTCCCCCAGACAATGAAGTCGCTCGTGCACACAGGCATTTCGAATGCAGACGGGTGACAATGCTGGCAGAATTCTCAACCTGTTGCTATAGTAGCAGTAAGAATGTGATTCAAGCAGCTCTGCTGAGATCCATATCCAAATCCCTCTTGCTTCCCCAGAGAACATTAACCCTTCACTGCCCTTTCTCAGGGGCAGAAATGCCTAGGAAGAACCCCCAAATTCTTCCTAGGAGCAGGATACTGTAGTCTTAGCATTTGCTTATTGATTCATTCAATAACTATTTATTTACATGTTATTCTGACTCTTAGGTTTTCAGTAGTAAACAAGGCAGACATAGCCCTTGACACTGAGCAAGAGGAGAAGCAGGATATTAAGTTATTGTGAAAATAACAATATATTATGTAGTATCTGTTTGTATGGGAGATGTAGGAGGCTTTCAACAAAGACACCACCAGAAAGGAAACAACTTATCCAAGATAACCAGCTTATTCATTAATTGTAGTGACCCTATATATTCTGGGCCATTGCAATTATTTGACTGTTTGCATGTGTTAATTTGACAAAAATACCACTAGAACCCCAAAGCTTGTTTTTGCAGCTTGGAGTATACCATGTCAGTAATGAACTCTGAACCATCTGAGTGTCATTTGCTTAAGTACAGATGAACTGGAATCACTACATCTTTCAGTAACGGAAAGAACTGACAAGACCATTGAATTATTTGTTTTTAATCCTGGACAATTACCAGAGTTTTTAATTATAGACTCCTAGTCCCCAGCTATAGGTATTTATGATTAAATACTCTGGCACAAGGCCTAGGCATCTGTGTTGTTAAAAACGTCTCAAAGTAATGCTGGCGATCACAAGAACTGAGACACGCCCCCCCACCCCATCTCATAGACCCCCCTCCATCTAATGATTGAATCTTTTCTGCTGAGTTGAACTAAAGTGTATGTGATGACATTAGCAAACTCAAAAGTGAACACAGAGGGATCATGTCCAGGTAACCACATGTATCAGTGAGATATTGTTAGCATAACAAACCACTCGAAAACTCAGTAGCTTAAAACAATAAGCATGTATTATTGCTCACGATTCTATAAGTCTGGATGGGTTTATCTGATCTCTGCTGGGCCTGCTCAAGTGTCTGAGGGCAGTAAGTTGGCTGGTCCAGGATTGCCTCACTCACATGTCTGGTGTAGGATCACTTTTAGCTGGAGTGAAAGGGTCTCTGGACCACAGCAAGTGAGCCCAGGGTGTCTACATGATGACTGGGCTGGATTCCCAGAGAGCAAGCAGAGCATGCTTAAGGCCTCTTAAGACCCAGGCTTGGGAGTGGCATACCCGCATACCTTTACTTCTGCACCTTCTACTGGCCAAAGTAATAAGGCCGAGCCCAGACCCAGGGGCTGGGGAAACAGACCCCACCTCTTCATAAGAGCTGCAAAGTCATATCACGAGGGAATCATTCAAAGAGGGTAATAATTGGGATCATTTTTGCAATCAATCACACAGCATAACAGGAGAAAAATACCACCTCCAGCCAAATGTATTTCTAAGTAAAGGTCAAAGTTTTCGCCCTCATCTCAAAAAATTATAAAGCTGCATCTGATATTTCTCATTGCTACTCCCGCCTGCACAAACACACACCTTCCTTAATCCTCAAGATCTCAGTCTCAAACCAAAGCAAAAGCAATCTATTTATTCTCCACACTATTTTATATTATTCTTAGAGGTTTTTAAAGATGTGGATGACATGCCATCCCAATGAGGATTTGTTCAGGGCAAGTCTCTGTGTGATGTCTTTTCCTGGCTTAGGATGTACCAGCAGATGAAATGTGACAGTGATCATCAGAGCTACATCCTGTAAAGGACCCCACATTGTAAACACGAGGAGCACTAAAGCACAAGAAGAAACATTACAGGGATAAGATAATCCACAGGACCAGCAAATAGCCCAAAGAAGCAGGAAACTGGAGCTCACTGAAGACTACAGGGTGATGCTAATTGAACTTTAGTCATCAGTGGCTGACTGAACCCTCTCACTCCACCTCCCTATTCCACTAACCCCTGCCCCAACTGTGGCCACTTAGGAAATGCACTAAGACAACAGGGCTTGAATCCACAATTATTTTCCCTGATCTGGGCTCCAAGATGTATGCAGCCAGACTGGTATATAACAGCAGTTTTCACAGCATCCCTACAATAGCTGTTTTTTAGAAAAATCACCATGACCTTTTGGTTAGCTCCACTTAAATTCTATAGACATCTACTTGTGAGGTCTGGGACAGTAAGGGGTGGAAGAGAAAAGAATTCCAGAAACCAGAAAAACACAGGATAATAGAGGGGTGGCCAAGGCTAGGTGGTGTCTGAAGGCTCTTTGGAGGGAATCTGGCAAGTGAGAAGAAGAAAGTACATGCTATTCAAAGTCTAAGTTGTGTTACGTGCATAGTTTGGTTCTTATTTATATGTCCAGTTTTCAGTCTGCTTGGTAGGATCACTGCTTAAAAGACTAAGCAACAGAAATGGATAAAACCCACAATGAAATATAAAGAAATGCTAAATTCACCATGAAGTTGCCTCTGCAAAGCCAAATTCAAGTGGATGTTGCATTCAATTTGGTTTATGAAGAATCTCCAGGACGTTCTGAAAATACACCAAACAGGCCATCAATGGGAAGTGTTGCCTGCCACTTCTAAATTATACTGCGTTCCCAAGCACTAAATCTGGGGAAGAAGCAGGTTTGGCAGGGATGGTGATGTGTTTATACTGTAATGCACAGTATCCAATGTGCAATGGCTATCAGTGCTGTCAACTCCATGGGCGGCTTGGAGTGGCATCCATGTTTTTCAATCACAACTGAAAGGAATCTCCAGGTAAAATCACCATAATGGTTCCCACCCCCACTTTTTATCCACTTGGCCTCAAAATCAAGTGGCATTCTTGGATCATCTAATGAGCTGGTTGATTGGGCTGCCATCAACCTATGCTTTCGATGAATTAGCCAAGGGGAAACCAGTGCTGTAAGTAAGCGGGCATTATCACCACAGGAACACTGATAATGACAATGATGAATTACTGAGTTCTCTTCAGCAGAGGACATGCGGTCCTTTCCTGAAATGTAGAAGAGTGGTATGCACTCTCAGATGCGGTTTTCCACCCTGCCTGTACCCTCCCCACTCCAACACCCACACACGGCTAACTTCATACTCTTCTTATATGCCAGAAAGTTTAGATGTGCCATCCTGGTACAATATTTGTTAGGCCTGTTGTTCACTGCTGCTCTAAAAACCTAGATAATGTTAAATATAGGCTTTTCCTTACAGAGAATCTTCAAGTTGTCTGCACAGAGGTACTAAGAACGAACCTGTGCTACATTGGCAGAGATACATGGGCATGAGCCAAACATTCATGTGTCCCAGGAGAGCCTCTGGTTTGGGCAACTTCTATTGCAGTTTCCTATGCCGCTCTCCTAGGAAACTCCATAGCTCAGCATCCTCACACTCTAAAGTAATGAAGATGTGATTCCTCCTGGCTGTTAAAAGAATAGGGCTGTCTCAAATACACTATAGTAGTGTAGTATCAAATTAACTTTACGCACAGTTTTATCTTGCCTACGTTTTTCTTGAAACCTCCCCAGGTATTAACATTCAGGCTAGGCCAGGAAACAGAGGCAGCAGTTTTATTCCTTCACATGCCAGTGCAATCAAGGGCTTGTGTTGAGAATAAATATTTGAAACCCAGAAGCCTGTTAACAATGCAGCGCTTGATTACTCTGAATTGCTCTCTCACCCACAGCAGTTGAGGAAGCCCTTGGCACCAGCCCCACGCACAAAAACCTGCTTCCCAGCCGCCTCCACTTGCCTTATGACCCTCCCCTCGCAGAATTCTCCACACACTATACAAAGATCTCAGTTTTCTCCGTTAAATACCACACGAATCCCACATTGAACATCAGACTTTTCTTCCCAGAGCACCACAGGTTTAATTCAATACTTCCATGCTCACATATATTTAATGAGACTGAGATCTTTTAAATCTTTCCCTCAAACCCCACTTCTGGCATCTTTCATTCAACAGTGAGACCTTTTAAATAGGGTTTTCTGTTTGCTTGTTTTGAGACAAAACATCATCTTGGTCTATTTTAAAGCTATAGTAACAATTGAGCTATGTTTCAATTAGTCAGAGGTGCCCACGTATTAAAATGCCCGCAATCCTCAGCACTTTTTCTTCCTCTAAACCTATCTGGTAAGCAATATAGTTCTTTTTTTCCCTGCAGGGCTAAAAGGGTAAGTTGTACTAACCAGAGGTAATTAGTATGTTGAGTTTTGTTCCGAGGCCAAGCTATCAGGTTACAAGTTCTAATAAACCCTGCTGGGAAAAGACATTTCTTTGTCTTGGGACCACTGAGAACTAACCAACCAACCAACCAACCAAAACACCTTCAATTCTCACAGAAACTCTCCCATCTAAAAGAAAAGAAAAGCCGACACCAAAGCAAATCAAATGAATGAAGTGGTCCTGCTGTGGCAGCCCTTACCATTGGGAGCAGAGGACCCCTGGGGACCCTCGCCGGGGCTCTGGCTCCTCCCGGGGTGGGGCGAGGGTGGCGAGGGGTCCAGGAGGTGGATGCGGGTGGAAGTAGGAGCTTTGCATGCTTGAACAGGACTCACGGCCGTCTGCCTGCCTGTCTGCCACTCAAGCCTCTCGTCTGGGTGGGAAGGGCCAAGACGAGGAAAAAAATGTGCAGGTTA
Source organism: Galeopterus variegatus (assembly GCF_000696425.1). NCBI lineage: Eukaryota > Metazoa > Chordata > Mammalia > Dermoptera > Cynocephalidae > Galeopterus > Galeopterus variegatus. The sequence continues at coordinate 241,103 of NW_007727140.1, read as the reverse complement.
CTCACTGGCCTTCCGGGGCGGACACACCCAGGAGGAGGGAGAGGCAAGGCACAGGCAGAGAGATTCTTCAGAGGCCGTGCCTAAGATCTTGCTTCTGATTCCCTTTGTTACCACTTCCTGAACTCTAAGCTCCATCTGCACAGGCGTGGGTACTTAGGCGAGGCTAATAACACATGGGGAATTTAGATTCCAAGAGTGTAATGCAAAGTTTACTTTGAAAAGGCAAGACCTTTGCACACAGAGCATTGACACTGGCATAGGAAATGAGAGTCAATCGTTTCCCTGGGGCAAGGGCCTGGAAGAGCCTGGAGCAAGCAAACCTGGATGTGATTGAGATGAAATTCTAGGGTCTCATTTTCAGGCTCAATTTTAAAGAAACAGGATTTTCAACAGTTTCCCAGGTTCTGTGAACTTTGCCTTGCACAAGAGGCACATTCTTGAAATAGGTATCTGTAAACCAAGATTTTAGAAGTGGATTCTCATTGTAAATGCAAGAACTTGTTACCTGATAGCCTGGCCTTTGATAAATCCTGAAATGAAGCCTTTCACAAATGGAGGGATACTTCAGTAATCTGTTTGGGTAAGTGTGGGTGTAGCGGCGAGGGTGAGAGGAAGGGAACTAACACTAGTACTGACTACAGGCCAGATACTTACATCATTTAATCCTGAAAATGCCCTTATGAGGGAGGGATCATTCTTTCCCTTTCACATGTGAGCACATTGAGGCCCAGAGATCAGGCAACTTGGCTGGCACTCAGAAGCGCCAGGATTTGGACCCAGGTTTGTCTGAATTCAAGACCATGTGCAGTCCCACCATGCCTCCAGAAATGTCTCCCACCATTCCTGAACAAACACTTACCTTTTAAAATTTTTATAGCTTTTCCAAAACTGACATGCCATGGACTATTATTCTGCGGGATATTAATAGGTGCAATAAAAGTGAGGGAAAAAAGTACTGTATAGGTTTCTTTACAGTAGCTTCTTTAATATGCTGATATATATTGTCAATCTCCAACTCCAGGACTTAACAGTGTGCCATGCTTCCTTTCCCAGAGATTTTTTAAAATTTTTTTTACTTGAAGGGAAGGGATCTTTTAAGTTTGTAGAACACTATTATAGAGATGGGTTATTGTACTTTTCTCCCTTCTTTTTAAAAATTTTATGAGCTTATAAAAATATTCATCATAAAAAATCCAAACAGTATACAAGGGTATAATATAAAAAGTAAAAATTTCTCTATTCCTAACAACCAGTCCCATTCCCTAGAGGTAACTACTGTTAGCAATTTGTTTTATGTATCTGGTTCAGAAATTTTTATGCATATAAAGCATATATGAATACCTTTTGAAAAATAACACAGCCAGGATTAAAGTGTACTCATGATGTGTTATTTGGAACTTTTTTTTAACTTAATGATACATTTGAAATTTTCCATATCAGCATATAGAAATCGGTATTAGCAAGTCAGAGTCAAGAAAAGTAAAAGGTGGGTATAAATTAGGGGATTATTGCTTTATAAAAGGATCCCTACATGGGTCACAGTATACTTCCTGACTCCATGTCGGAATGCCTGGCTTCCCAATTCCAGCTCTACCTGTGCAACCTCCACACTTGATGCTCATGTGTAGAATGGGAGGACCCTACCACCTACCTCACAGGTTGCTGTGAGGATCTGTAACAATAATAGTAATAATAACAATTCCAACAATCTCAGCCAACACGTATTAAGCACTTAACTCTGTGCCAGGCACTTTTCTTAATGCTTGTCTATAGTAATTCAATTAAGCCTTACCCTCAACAACCCTATGAAGTAGGTGCTATTACTATCTCCATTTTACAGGGTGAGTGAGCCATCTCAGAGTGCATATCCAGAACACAAAAAGGGCATGATAAGTGCTTGAGGCTGTTGTATTAACGAAGTAAACATGATCTTGGCAACCCTGATCTTTGCCACAATGTGTTCCTAAAAGTGGCATTATAAAGTGGTGTGGAGGGCCGGCCCGGTGGTGCACTGGAGAGTGCGCCGCTTGGGAGTGCGGCGGCGCTCCCGTCGAGGGTTCGGATCCCATGTGGAGACCGGTTCCCACTCACTGGCTGAGCGCAGTGCGGGCGCAACACCGAGGGTTGCGATCCCGTTACCGGTCAATAAAAAAAATAAATAAATAAAGTGGTGTGGAGTATACTAAAAAGCATATGTACTTCACAGGGCCTGGTTTTCCAAAGCCTTGCAGTTTCAAATATTGACCTTGCAAGGACAGGAAGTTTTCTTCAGGCTATAAATCTCTGTTGCAAGATAAGGATTGTGGTACAGCAGGTTGCTGGCTCAAAGACAGACTAGTTACTGATTGTTATGTAAAGATACTGAGAAATTGCTGTTAAGAAGGAATGTTTGCTAAGATCAAACTGTTGTTGATGGGACCCCTTAATTGTCTACTGGAATGTCATCTGGCTTGTTTCACTGAAAGTTACCAGCCTATATTGTTAAACTATAACCCTACCTATGTCTCTTCCTGTAACTTCCTGGTCTGGAAAATAAATGCAGGAAGAGAACCCCAATTTGGCGTTAATTTCCCCAGGAAGGGTTGCCTCTTGCTTGAGTGTCCCAAAGGGAGATTAACCACTTCGGGGCCTCTCACTGCTCAGTCGAGATGGGCTTTGAGTAATCCTTTGCATCTCTGTCACCCAGGGGAAGTGGGGTGACAAATCCATGGGGGGCAGAGCAACGCAAAGCAACAAAGTGGATCCTGTTTTCTCTTAGGAACAATGTTGTAACTGGGAGTTCCATTCCAACACTTCACCTTGGCTTCCTATAAATTCCAGATATAATCAATGAAATCTTGTAAAAATAGAGATACAATAACAAATCTCATAATCATTTAAAAATAGTAAAATGATGTTCTACGACGCAGAGATTTTGAGAAATTGGCTTGTACAATCCCTCCTTTTTACTGAAGGAAAGAAATAGTATCGAGAAGATTGTGTGAGTCTTCTCTAAGGATACAGACTTTGACAGACTGTCTCAGTAATGAAACAATTTTTAAATGTGCATACATTTGAACTGCATATTATACAAGGGACTCCAACATATTCTGCAGTGTGCATACAGAAAATATTGTATCATAAATTTCACATAATATTAATATGCAAGTTAGAACAAGCATTACACATTTAATTAGAAATAGCTTTCCCTGCCTGCCTCCTTGGAATTTAAAAGGTCATTTGAGGAATTCTGTTTTTGTTTTTTGCCTATTTATCTTATTTTTATTATTTTTTAGTTTTGTGTATCAAGTGAGCCAACTCATCAGGCGGTAGGTCAATCCTTTCTTTTCTTCTTCTTATTATTTTAATTTATTAATATACAATATAGTTGATTTTCATGTCCCTTTACCAGTTCCTCCTTTTCCTCTCTCCCTCTCCCCCCACCCCCTCCATCAACATCATATCTGTTCACTTGTCTTAACAAGTTCAAGGAATTGTGATTATTGTGTCTTCTTCCCCCTCCCCTGTTTGTTTGTGCATTTACTTATTTATTTTTATTAGCTCCCACAAATAAGTGAGAATATACAGTACCTCTCTTTCTGTGCCTGGCTTATTTCACTTAATTTTTCTAAATCCATCCATGTTTCTGCAAATGGTAGTATTTCATTTTTTTTTTTTTTTAATTGCAGAGTAGTATTCCATTGTGTAAATATACCAGTTTCCTTATCCACTCATCCAATAATAGGCATTTGGGCTGGTTCCAACTCTTGGCTATTGTAAATAGAACTGCTATAAACATGGGAGTGTAGGTATCCCTTCAACATGATGATTTCCATTCCTCTGAGTATATACCCAGCAGTGGAATAGCTGTACCATATGGTAGATCTATCTGTAATTGTCTGAGGAAACTCCAAACCAGTTTCCATAAAGGCTGCACCATTTTGCAGTCCCACCAATGGTGTAGGAGGGTTCCTTTTTCTCCACATCCTTGCCAGCATTTGTCATTCTCAGTCTTTTGGATATTAGCCACCCTAACTGGAGTGAGATGGTATCTCAAAGTGGTTTTGATTTGCATTTCCTGAATGCTGAGTGATGTTGAGCATTTCTTCAAGTGTCTGTCTGTTGGCCATTCATATATCTTCCTTTGAGAAATGCCTATTCAGCTCCTTTGCCCATTTTTTAATTGGGTTACTTGTTTTTTTGCTGTTAAGTTGTTTGAGTTCCTTGTATATTCTGGTTATTAATCCTTTGTCAGATGTATATTTTGCAAATATTTCCTCCCACTCTGTTGGTTGTCTTGTTCTTTTAATTGTCTCTTTTGCTGTGCAGAAGCTTTTTAGTTTGATATAATCCCATTTGTTTATTTTTTCTTTGGTTGCCTGTGCTTTTGGATCATCTCTGTAGATGCTGAAAAAGCATTTGACAAAATTCAACATTTGTTCAAGATAAAGACTATCTATAAAATGGGTAAAGAAGGAAAGTATCTTAACACAATTAAAGCCATATATGACTCATTTCTCATATATGACTCACATATGACTGACTCATTTCTTAGAAAATCTGCCCAGGGATAATGTGAATCAATACCTTCTTATTTTCTCCATATATTTTCCTTCAAAACCAGAGGGCTTCAAAATCAGTCCACTGGGTTTATCCCTAATAATGTAGTTGCAGACACATTTCCATAGTTTGAGACATCACTCAGGACCTTAGCTGGGTTTGGAGCGCAGTGCAGTGACCTGATCCTCCTGCCAATTCTTCCTTTTTCTCTGTCTCTGTCTCTCTTTTGCTACCCACTCACCTTCCCAAGTAAAGAAAGCATTGTAGGTGAAGTAAGTTACAGAGGGGCAGACTGAGAAAAGGTAGGGAGACTCACAGGTCTTTAATGTGATTACAGTAGCGGGGAGACTATGCATTTACTCTAAAAGTTAAAAAAAAAAAAGACAAAGAAACTACCTCCTTCCCTCCTCCAGCTTTGACTCCCACCCCAATATTAGACTACAACTTTCAGCACAGTGCCTAGAATATGGTAGAAGCTTGTTTGTTACTTGGGTACTTGTCCCCCTCTCTGCCCTCTAATTTAGCATAATCTTCATGCTTGTTGGGATCACCACTAAAAAGATAAATGTTGTTTCTTAGTCTCGATTATATTCAACAATGACTGTCCACCCAGAAAGAAATTACACCTGGAATAGATAGGGCAGTCCTGCTTTGGAATACCACATGTTTAAAAGATATAAATGCTGCTCTAGAGTCAGTAGGAGGCAAGAAACAGCAGTACACGATGATGCTTAAGGCAGGGGTTGAGCCCGGTTCTGCTCAACCTGGTCTCTCGAGTGAGGAAAATATCATCTCAATCTTAAGGCTGTGATGGACAATTAACTGAAAGAAGTATGTAAAACCTTCTGGAAACTGCAGAGAACCACACAAATGTTACGTGGTAACCATCACTGCTTTCGGCTCTCTGAAGGTGGCTGCCATGGGGTGTGATGATTGCTATAAGAAAAGAACCAAGGGCCGGCCCAGTGGCGCACTCGGTAGAGTGCGGCGCTTGGGAGTGCGGCGGTGCTCCTGCCAAGGGTTTGGATCCCATATAGAGACCGGTCCGCTCACTGGTTCAGCGTGGTGCGGGCGTGACACCGAGGGTTGCGATCCCGTTGCCGGTCACGAAAAAAGACAAAAAGAAAAAAAAAAAAAAAAAAAAGAACCAAGTTGTTTCTGTGGTTCTTGATCCCCTGGTGCATGGTCTACTCCCTGCTATTCCCAAAGTAGGCAGGTCCATCAGAATACAAATCAGCAAGTGGAAAATGGGACCTGCTTGTTTTCATGTGGACACAGATCTTTTCCTCCATTCCTCTTGCTTTATCAGACCTTCTGAACTACTTACTTCCTTTTAGCATATTTACAAAACCATTTTTTTAACTTTTTGTTATGGAAAATTTCAAATGTACATTAAAGTGGAGAGAAAGGTGTAGCAAACCCCAACTTGCACATCACCAGCTTCGAGGATTATCGATTCATTCAAATCTTGTTTCACCTATATCCCTACTCACTCTGGATTATTTTGAAGCAAATTTCCAATATCATACCATTTCATCCGTAAACATTTCTTTTTTTTTTTTTTCCTTTTTGTCTTTTCTTGTGACCGGCAACAGATCGCAACCCTCAGTATCACGCCCATACCGGACCGGGACCGGCAACGGGATCACAACCCTCGGTGTTGTGCCCGCACCTCGCTCAGCCAGTGAGCGGCCGGTCTGTATGTGGGATCCGAACCCTCGGCGGGAGCGCCGCCGCGCTCCCAAGCGGCACACTGTAGCAGTGCACCACTGGGCCGGCCCCATCCGTAAACATTTCTGAATGTATCTCTCAAAGACAAGGATTCTGTTTTTAAACACAATAAAAATACTATTACATCTAAAAATGAACTATAACTTACTTAATATTATCCAATATCCAGACAATATGAAATTCTTCTAAATGACTCAAAGCTTTTTTTTTTTTGCACTGTTTGTCAATCCTGCAATTGGTTGATAGGTGTTATCTTTTTTAATCTAAAGGTTCTTCTTCCATCTTTATTTTCTCTTGCAATTTATTTGTGGAAGTACTTGGTTCTTTGTCGTAAGATTGTCCCACAGTCCACATTTTGATGATAATATGATTTAATATTTTCCTCTGCCCCCTATATTTTCTGTGAATTCACAGTTAGATGTAGAGGCTTGATCAAATTCAGATTTGACTTTTGGATGGACTAGTTAGTTGATAGGTGGTCTTATGTACTTCTATCAGGAGTCATTTGATGTTTTATAGCTGTGGTTTTTGTGTGCTTAGCAGCCATTGAAAAGCAGTGCCTCAGAATTACTTCACAGGGATTTTAAAATGGTGATTTTCTTCCATTACTTCCTAACTTATTAAGTGGTATGTTGTTAAGGTTTACATTTGCCCAAAATCAAAGTATATATTTCCCACTTCTGTTTTTAGCCATGACGTGTTATGTTAGATGATATATTAGTTCCTTTCCAGATGGAAATATTTCATTAAAATTTATTATACTGAAAAGATGATTTGATTTAATAAAAAACCTACTCAGATTTCTGGGGAAAACAAATGGAAAACATAATTCAGAAACCTTTAGTCAAAGGGTGGAGATGAACTGTTCCAAAGCACATCATTCAAGTTCAAATCTGATCCTGCCACTTGTGAGCTCTATGACTTTGTCAAGGCTTTTAACCTTCTTATCCTCAGTTTTCTCATATTGTAAATGCCTACTATATTAGTCCGTTTCTGTTGCTTATAACAAAATAACTGGAAGTGGGTAATTTATAAAGAAACAAAATTTATGGCTTACAGTTTCAGAGGCTGGGAAGTCCAAAGTCCAGGGAACACATCTGGTGAGTTGTCTCTACAACAATTCAGGGGGTTACATGGCGAGAATGGCAGAGTAGAGAGATAGCTCCTCATGTGCTCTCCTTTTAAAGCCCTCAAAAGCACACCCATGACCACCATTAAACCATCAACTTAATCACCTCTTCAAGGTCCCACCTTTCAATTACCATAATAGGATTTCCCACCCTCTTAACACTGTCAGAGTGGGGATGAAGCCTCTAATACATAAAACTTGGGGGACACAATTCAATGCATATCACCTACCTTATAGCTTTAGTAAAAATTCATAATAAAGTATGCAAAGAGCATGTTTCAGTGTGTGACAAATAGTAGATGCTTAATAATTGTAGTTACTAGTCTCACCATTGTCTCCCCACACCTAACAGATGCCTGGCAAACAGCAGTTGCCCAATAAATATTGGGTGAATAAATAAAGGGATGGTTGACTTTACTTTGTCCCAAGCTGATGATGGCTTTAATATTTCAAGATGCTGGGCATACAGAAGTGAACAAAACAAAGTCTCTACCCATGAGCTTACATTTAATTGGATGTAGGATGAAAAAGGGGATTATTTGCTCCCAGGTTTAATTATCCCAGTTGACTAGTATAAAAATATGTATCGTTGGTATTTCACAAGGTCAGGGACAGAGAGAGGAGCAGGTTCAATACAACTGTATCTCTGTAGATGTAAGAAGACATCAATTTTCTCCAAAAGAAAGATGCATCAGTATTGCTATTACCTTTGACTAGGTCTAAGTTGCCTTGAGGGCTCACCCAGGGTAGTGGATTGAACTGTGTCTCCCAAAAGACAGGTTGAAGTCCTGTGAATATGACCTTATTTGGAAATAGTGTCTTAAAAAATGTAATCAAGTTAAGCTAAGGCCACACTGAATAAGGATGGACCCTAAATCCAATCACTGGTGTCCTTATAAGAAGAGACAGAGAGATGCACAGGGAAAAAGGCCATGTGAAGATGGAGGCAGAGATCGGAGTTATGCTGCCCCAAGCCAAAGAATGCCAAGCATTGCCAGAAACTACCAGAACTCCTACCAACATGTTGATTTTGGATTTCTAGTCCCCAGGACTGTGAGAGAAAAAATTTCTGTTGTTTTAGGCTACTCAGCTTGTGGTGACTTTTTACAGCAGCCCTAGGAAACTTAAACATCCAGTGAACTCAGACCAAAAATATGGATAAATTAGTCTACCTTTGGCTTCAACTGTTTAGTGCAAAAGAGAGAGAGAAAGGGGTTCAGGAAATCCTAGACAGGAGAACCTGAATCGGCTTTAATTTGTCTTACATCGACTGGGCCCAAAGCTGACTTGTCAAAGCTGCACAAGTACCAACAGGTAAGCCAGCTTTACCTGAAAAGCAGGTGGGCAGAAGCCACAAAACTTGTTGGCACTGATACCTTTGGGAATGAGAATGCTCTTTGTAGAGTTTAGCAGCTTTCATTTTCTGACAAGGTGGGAAAGGGGAAACATTAATACCATCCAGGCATTGTGGGAAAAGCACTCTATCCTTATTGTATCTCAGGAAGGCTCTGTGGTCTAATGGAAACATCTACACACTGTGAAGTGAGATGCTCCTAAGCACTCCCGTAGTTACCTAACCATGCTAAGCCTCAGCATGTTACCACTACCTCTCAGCACTGTGGGAAGAACTCCATGCAATAACGCAGTAGAGAACCTGGCATGCGAGAAGGGCTGGTTTGGCACCCTTTACAGAGCCATGGTCTGGATATCTGTAATAGTAAGCAGTGGTGGTCATTCACAAACATCCACTGAGCTGCCCTTATGTGCCAGGCACTGAGCTGGACACTGGAGAGACCAAGAATGAGCTATAGCCTTTGATAAATGAATTGTTTAGGGCTGTGGGATTTCAGATGGTGTCTCTCTCTCTTTTTTTTTTCCCCCTTAAAATGTCTTTCAGTGTTATAATGTTTTATAATGAAATGGCTTAAAATTAAACCTCTGATCTAATTTTCTAAAAAATGGAAAAAGCTGCCACATTCATTTATTAAAAACATATTTTTTTCAACATTGCCCAATCATTCAGCAAGGCACAGCACTAGGTACAGAGGGGGACAGTGTCCACCCTCAAATTCACCCTCACCCACACTGAATTCCAACACTGGGTCAGTAGCAAATGATTTAGCATTTAATTGGTGGCTAATTGTTTCAGGTGTGTTAGTTTTACTTTCCCAGGTTAGCTCCCGCAGGGCAGGAATTACCCTCTTTTTACACCATCTTTTACACCTACTCACAAGCCTACCATGCCCAGGATTAGCTAGCCTTACAGATGAGGGAGACTGTGCAACACACTTCTCTCTTCTTCTCTGGAAAACGAGCCCTAACAAGCTGCCTAGTGATTATGTTAGGGCAAGGAAAGACACAGAAAAGACAATGACTAAGAGCTCTGCTTACATTTGGGGTCTGCTTAATCATTTCCAATTGGTTCACCCTGAAATAGCACCACCAAGACAAAACATGCAGGTAGGACTAAGAGATCCAGCTATGAGTCACAAGCACCTGGCACACACAACAGGTGTGTGTGTGTGTGTGTGTGTGTGTGTGTGTGCGTGCACGCGCGCGCTCGCGCACAATGGCATGTGTACGACACCTCAAGACTACAGCAACTAAAAGCTTTTTTAGGAAGAGATTTTTAAAAACAGCCTTTCTCAGTGACTTCCAGAATTTATTGCTCCTTCATGACTGGCACAGATGCTTTGGGTACTTGCTGGAAGACAACAGGAGACGTCAGCCTCATATGTCTTTGGAAGTGTGGATGGGAGTATTAACTGCCAGACACCATGCTAAGTTCTTTATATTTGCTCTTTTCTTTTTCTTTGGGTGGCTGGCTGGAATGGGGATCTGAACACTTGACCTTGATGTCATAACACTGTGCTACAACCAACTGCGCTAACCAGCCAGCCCCTCATTTGCTTTTTAATTTATTCTACTCAGAGGTTCTATGAGGTGGTACCAACCCCATTTCACTGATTGGAAAACTGTCTAGAAAGGGCAGAGCCAGAATTGGATCCCATGTCTTGGTGACTCTGGTGCAGACTTTCCGCATGACCATAGCTTGACGCTGTTGGGAGGGAAGGAGAGAATCACAGAACCAGTGCCAAGTAAAACTGTCAGTCCTTAGCCATTTTTCTCCCATCCCCTCATCCATCACCTACCAACATAAGCAATGAACTTTGGAGACCCTCAAACCAGTCCACAAGAATGGCCTCTGCGCCCAAATCCAGCCTCGGACAGAGGGAAAAGAGAGAACCATGATGAAGCCACTGAACTGGAGTTCAAAGCTGCATTCTCCCTCCTCTCCATGGAGAGCAGCTAATTGAGGTTACGGCCATGGAAACCAAACAAAAGGCTCCCAGCAGCCCACACATCCCATCCTAACTGCTGCCAGCCACTTTGGTGAGGACACGAGGGAGTCCCTGCCCCCCCCCCCCAACAGTTCAATGAAGATTTGGCCTGTTATCTTCCCAGGGAACAAACTCCACGGCTGTCTGACAGAGATTGATTTGTACTCTCAAACAAAACAGTGAATCCTTCTTTAAGGCCAGAAGTCGGCAATAAAATGGGCCATAAACATATATATAGGGTTATAACCTCTTTAGAGCAGGCAATTGGATTTCTCCCAGCCCCTGGGCCTGCCAAAACCAAACTCCTGAGGAAGAAAGTTCCTTGCACCATCCCTGGGGAGGGGCGGGAGGTCTGTGGTGGGCATGGCTCTGTGCTGTCGCCTCAGATGGCATTCTTTAGGCCAGATCCTCCCTGGTCTCTGGAAGTTCAGGGCGTATTCGCCCAGTACCATCTATTAGCAAATGAGGATATCCAGCTTGCTTTGTAGGTTTGGGATGATTCTGAAAAAAGTCACATTCACACTCTAAAATGACCAAGATTCTATCACATAAATGAAAGAAAAAAAAAAAAGTATATACATCCTAAGCAAGCACTACCTTTAAAACCAGCATGTAAGACCCAATCATTTTCTTGTTACACTTATTTTATTTATACTCTTTAAAATCTTTCTTTTGTGGGCTCTCCAGAGCCAGGGCAGTGGAGGGCCGAGGGCCTCACCCATGCCCCCCTGACACCCGCAACCAGCCCAGTGATGACCACCAAGCTGCTGTAGGAAGCATGCCGGGCTCTCCTGAGCCAAGGTAGTGGGGGGTGAGGGCTTCAGCCGCACCCGCCTGACCTGTGCACCCGGCCCAGGAATGACCAAGACACCGCTAGAAGCCCCCTTGAATTCCCTGCAGGAATAAGAGGGGTGCCACAGGCCTCAACTCCACTCATCCTCCTTCCTCCTCCTCCCACCCTATTTCCTTCCCCCTTCCCCTCTCCCCCTCCCCCGCAACCGCTTGACAACAACATCATAGAATGTAAAAATATAACATTAATAAATAAACTTAAATAAATAAATAAATAAATAAAATCTCTCTTTTGGGAATAGAAATTCCTGGGAAGAAGTCATCATTACTCAGATATTAAAAATATTTTACTGTGGAATTCTCCAAGTGGGCTTGAGTATATTAAACCAACCTCAGTGCCTTGAACTTTTTGCCGTCTTCTGTATCTTTTTGTCATCTTTGTAGAACTAAGTTGACAAGCAGACTGTTTGGGGTATACTGAGGATGTTTATTAGATCTTTTCAAATAGGCAAGAAATAGTCATACGGAAAAGAAATTAGATTTGCTCTTTGTGGATCTAAGATATGATGATAATAACTATAACAAAAATTATTTTATTGACAGAGTTGACATTAAGCATATTTATTGTATAAATCATTATTCTAAGAGCTTTAAATACATTTCTCATTCAATCTTCACAGTGCTATAAGATTGTTACTCTTATTGTTCTGATTTTGTAGATGAAGGAACTGAAGTTCAGAAGAGTTGTCTTGTACTAAGTCAAACAACTAGTAAGTAGGGAAGCGAGTATTCAAACTAGGCAGTTAGTTGCCAAAGGACTAGTGGGGAGATATTAAAACGATATACCTAGTTCATTGTAACATTGCGTGAACATGGAATGGGCTGCCTCTCTAGAGAGCACGTCCTTCAAAACAAGAGGCAGTGACTGTTCAGCAAGAACCTGAGCTTCACCTGGGATACTGGCAAGTTACACTATCATGTCCCTGGCAACACTGAGTTTATATCACATTGTGTGAAGCTACTTGGTATCAACATGGTTTTCTAGCTTTGAACAGATTCTATAGTTACATTTTTCTTTTTTGTCATAGTACATCATGCAAAAAGCAGAAGGGGGATCGGTTTGTCATCTCACGTGATATTCATATTTCTGTCTAAAGAAAAGATTTACGTTTGTACACCTGTTCTGAAACTGCCTGCCTTTCTTCTTCTTGGAAGCAGATGGTTAAATATGTCTCTGCCAAAGTTTCTGTTTTAAAGCCAAGAAGCTCATCAGGGAGGCAGATGCTACATAGCACTTGTAGCTTGTATGACTCTTACTCAAACCCCAATTAGAATGGATGTCAAGGTTCAAGCATGGCGATGGGGCCACAGGTGACTCTGGCACTGACAGGCCAGGTAGGATTCCATTAAACCAGACTTCTCTAAGCCACTGTGCCTCCTCCAAGGCATTAGTAATTGGCCAAGTCCAACACCCACTTCCTCTCTGCTGGAAGTGCTGAGTCCAAGAAATGTCTATAAAGGAGAGGTAAAATATTAGATTTGTTAAAAAACTGTTCATTTTGTCTCCTTTAACTGTTTTGTTTTCTCCTCTTCCTTTACTTAAATATTAGGACACAATTCAAACTCCACACATGATGGAGTTTACAAAACAGAGGAAGTGGGTAATTTACTAAGTTCATCCTCCAGCCTTGGATCATTAAGAATGAGAATCTTGACCAAGCTTCTAGAACCTCTAAAATAGTGATAGCAACCGCCCCCACCCTACCCTTTATTATTCCGAGGGCCAAGCAAGCAATTCTAAGCCTCCAGAATTGCAGGCCTCAAGCAAGCTCTTCATGTCTTCCTCTCTTTCTACTTCCAGTTCTTAGCCAACTTTGTCCAAAATGCCCTTCCTGGGCACCTGGAAGGAAAGAAGGATATGTTCTTTTGTAGGTGTCTGAAGTATGTCAGATGTTGTTATTTCTACAAGTGAAGCTAAGCAAGGAACCACTGGCAAGCCTAAGGTGAAAACAGGGCAGAAGGAAGACTGGGAAAGAGTAAGACAGGGAGGGAAGGAACGTCTCCAGCAGTCTGGTTGCCTTCACAGGGAGCTGGGCTGCTCTTTTGAGCAGACTTGCTGCCAATTTTAATGACAAGAGTCGGCACTAAAAATGGTGACCCATTCTCTGTATAAAGACTGACCAGAGACACTCTCCAATCCACTCTTCGAGACCCAACTGTGTCATAATGGGAGAGAAAGAAAAATGGAAGAGAGGAGGAACTAGAAAAAAGAAGAAAAAGTAGTGGGGAGGAGGCCTCAGTACAAGTCTTAATCATGACCCTCTCAAAATGACCAAGTATATCCCTCCCCACCACCAAATATTTCCTGTCACTTGCATCTAATGAGATGTGCAAGACAGTCTCCAGAGATACACTCAACAGGAGAGGAAGCTGCTGGGTGAAGAATCTCCACTGTTTCACCTCTCAACAGCTGTCAGTCACATTGACACACGAAAAATCCTGCATCAACAGGGGAGACAAAGGAAGGGCCTGAAGGGACAAAGATCCAAGTTGGAGGAAGACCCAGATTTCAGACCGTGGCTGTGGGTTCCACAAGTTCCATAAATAATATTCTTGTATTTACTATGAAGTCAGTCCTGCCAAAATCCACACCTGAACTTGAAACCTGATTGAGAAAAGTCATTCGAAAGTATCAACATGAGAGGAAGCTGGACCAAAAAATTTGTTGTTAAGAGTAAAAATTAATGGAGCATACAGGGTACTTCTAAAAGTTCATGGGAAGATCTGTATTATCATTCAATTCTATTTTTCCATGAACTTTTAAAAGTACCCTCTTATGTAGGTAAGAGAGGGAATAGGGGTGGGGCAGAGAGACAGATACACATACAGTATGCAAGGGGAGGTTCTGAAGGAGCAAGGTTCTTGAAGAGGTAACAAGATTAATACAAGACTTTATGGTTTATAGTAGAGCTCAGCAGCATAGAGGTTATGAGAGTCTGGTAGGGGTTACTTAGGACTGAAAACCCTCCAAAGGGTATGGTAATAGGTCAAGGAATCAAAGAATTCTAAGGCTGTTGGTACAAGTACCAAAGCAAAAACTGCCCCTGGAGTCCAGGCTGAGTGAGAAGGCAAATGAAGCCAGGAGATGACTGAGAGAGGCATCCAGGTGAAAATGAGATCCAAAGTCTGGCGCACCATAGAATAGCTGAGAGAGGGTACCTTCAGTAATGCCTGACATCTGTGCAACGGTCACAGTTTATAAGTTGACTTGCATACCTCATTTCATTCCTTGGTAAGCCCTGTGAAGTGGTTAAGTAGAGTACATATCGTCATCACCACATTCCAGATGGAGACACTAAGGCTGAGAGGTAGGCGTTCAGTGATTTCCCATGGTCTTATCCCTGCTAAGTGGGAGAGCGAGGCCTCCAGATGAGTTCTCTGACTCCTAATCCAGTCTCATTCCACTATACCATGACTTCAGAGTACCAGAAATATCATTAAGGGGAAGATGGGTTTGGGGAAGACTGAAGTCAGGGCCCGAGTCAGCAATGCGAAGCCATGACCTGGGTGGGGACGGGTGGAGACGGACCCTGGAGGCTTGTGTAAGAATGTGGAGTGATGGCAGCTCCACACAGCGTGAAAGTAACGATGGGGAAAGGAGCTCCTGCCAGTCCTTCCAAGGGTGAGGAAAGTAGGGGAGAGCGGAGAGGGGCGAGACAGACTCCTTTAGGACAAGAAATTATGGGAAGTACAACGCACAGGTAGAAAGGGCAGGACTATCTCCTCATCATCAACAAGGGTTTGAAAGATACAAGACGGCTCAGGATGGAGTGAGTGAATGAAAGAAAGCCAAGGGAGCTGGGCAGAGGGGCTCTGACCTAAGATGAATAATCAGCAACAGCTAGGATTAGGGAGACCATGGGTTGAGGAGGGGGTCGGGACTACATCAGTGACAAGAAAGGAGGTAGCTGTTGGAGAAGTTGTGGAACTTTTCCAAAGTTCCTAGTCTTAGTTCCAAGCTTCTAACTGGAACACTAATTTGAGCATATGAAAATCACTGTGAGCTTTAGAGTGGCCCATGTATGTGAAAGTATGTGATGGTGCTTTGGTTGAAACTGAAGTTGAATCATGTGGGCCCTGAGAAATTTTGTCCTCACTAGCTGACCTTTGTCTTTGAGCCAAATATTTACTACATTACTATAATGGGCAATGTGTTTGGGGTGATCTAACAATGAATGAGACATTGATACTGCTTTTACCCTCTGGGCACAACTGATACAGTTTACAGTGTAATCTGGTAGCAAATAGTCACTTGTGCAGTCACTGAGCATCTACTATGCACCAGGCACTAGTGATAGGTCAGTGACAACAAAACCTCCCTGCACACATGCATTTCACATGGGCATGACAAACAGAAACAGACAAATAATTTCAAGTGGAGGTAAGTGCAAGGGAGAAAAACAAAAGAGGGGAAAGAGTTTGAGAACAAATAGGGCACAGAAGGCCCTACTCCAGACAGGGTGGTCTCGGAAGGCCTCTATGAGGAGGGGACAATTGAGCAGAGACATGAATGGAGTGAGGGAATGATCTGTGTGAAGGTCTTGAAAAACAGCCTGAGATACAGAACAGCAGGCATGACCAGGAGAATGCAGAAAGTGGTGAGGGACGACGTGGGGCTGCTGTGACAGAAGAGGAGTTAGTCCCACCTTGGGGTGTTGGTGTATGTGTAGGGGGCGATATTATACTATATTAAGAAATATATATTTGGTTTCTGCCCCCAGTTCCTAAGATAGAGCTCCTAAACCTCTTATAGGTAGGGGTGCCTGGAGAATCTTTTGTCTAGACGGGGTACAATGCTAAGTCTATACCAGGTAGTCAGTACTTGATTAACAGTCTACCCAATTTTAAGTTCAGAGTCAAAAAAAAAGCACCTGCACAGTCTAGTCCTTTTCTGTGACTAGGGTTATGCATGAGATATTCAGGGATGTTCTTTCTGGCCTGCCCAAAGAAGGCTGGGCATTTTTAGCCTTTTCTGACTATAGCGCAAAGTATTAGGAAGGAATGACTTTCTTGATCCTCAAATATTAAAACATTTGTTTTTGTGTTTTTAAAAAAATAAAATAAAGCACTGTGCTATAATGAAACGATGGAATACCACTCAGCAATAGAAAGGAATGGGCTGATATGCACAACACCATGGATAAATCTCAAAGTAATTATGCTGAGTGAAAGAAGCCAAGCAAATTAGAAAATCTACTCTACGATTCCACTTACACAAAATTCTTGAAAATGCAAACTAATTTGTAGTAACAGAGAAGTGGGTGCTTGGGGAAGGAGGGTGGTGGGGGTAGTGAGGAGGGAGGGATTATAAATGGATACCAGGAACTATTGGGGGTGGTGGACAAGTTCATTATCTTAATTGTGGTGATGACTTTGCAGGTGTGTAATGTGTCAAAACTCATCAGACTGTACACTTTCAAGCTGGGGAAAAACTCAGTGGCTCTACAGATTTTAAACAAGGCCCTGTAATCTGAGGAGATAAGCACTACGGATTTCTACAACTTTTGTGACACAGATTGCTCGTGAATATTTGTATTCTTTCAGAGCACAGAGCTGGACCACATCTTCGATGCTCTCTGGCAGTAAGGTGTGGCCAGGCCCTGAGTTCTGGCAAACAGAATGTGCAGTTCCACTTCCCACCACCACCAGGATGGGGGAGACCCTGAGGACCCACAGTAGCTCAGCTCTCTGAACTCTGAGAGCACAGCACCCTGACACCAACCCGCACCGACAGTGGCATGAATGAAAAATAAACTTGAACTATATTGAGTCACTGAAATCATGGAGTTGTTACAGCATTTAGCCTCCTGGACAGGACGTTATAAAAATTTTTAAATAATATTAATATCAATAGATATTGTTAATAGATAATGCACATTTTATGATACATGAATCATTAATGTAATGTTTTATATCATGCATATTAATATATTAATTGGTATATTAATATTCCTAATACCAATATTAATACTGGTAGCAGAACAGAGGGCAAATCTTTGAAACTTAATAGGCCTTAGTTTCCTCCTCTGTAAAAAAGTAGGACATTTTTCTGCTTATCTCACAGGCTGTAATAATGAATAAACTCACATATTTGAAAGCATTTTGAAAACAATGTATTTTTCACATACAAGATAATGATCATAACTGCTATTATAAATTTTTGTATTTGCTCTTTTTCGTTTTACTTCCAGTAAGAACCAGGTGACTTTTCTTTGTTCTAAGTCAGACAGACCTTAATCTTAGCTCTGCCAACTCCTTCCTATTTGATATTATCTGAACAGATATGATCTGAAAACCATTCATGGGGATAGTTCTTTTTGACCCAAGATAGGAGATGGATGGTTGTATACATTCAAATGTAAATTCTAAGATAAGGAATACATTTTTAAAAATAATAATACTATAAGCTATTCTTCATGTTTTATTTACATATTCTTATAAGTTTTTTTTTTCCAAAAGTCTGGCCTTGAAGCCTATTTCTGGAAGGTCACAAGGAAAGCAAAGCAAGACAGATGTATTGCTAAACTACACCATCCTTACTGCAATGCTGGCAATCAAGAAGCAGCAAAGAGAGCAATTGTATGTGTACGGGGCACACATGTGCTCACCCACAGAACTCCAATAAACTCCTGGGATTTCTTCCAGACTCTCCTGGATAGTGCTACTGTGCATATTATAACAGAAAGTTCTGCCAATGCCATATATATTTCTTTTTTTTTTTTTCTTTTTCCTTTTTGTCTTTTTTCATGTCCGGCAACGGATCGCAACCCTCAGTGTCGTGCCCGTACCAGACCGGGACCAGCAACGGGATCGCAACCCTCGGTGCTGCGCCCGCACCTCGCTCAGCCAGTGAGCGGGAACCGGTCTGTATGTGAGATCCGAACCCTTGGCGGGAGCGCCACCGCGCCGGCCCAATGCCATATATATTTCTATTTAAACCCGTAACTTTGGTGTTTTAAGGCTGTGCTCTAACCAACTAAGCTAACCAGCCAGCCCAATACCATAGGTAAAGTGGGTGAAGTCAGACACCTCTCCATGAATGTCACCTGTTCATTTTGCAATCAGTCATCTTAATCTAAATTATGCTGCAGTAACAGATAATCCCAGAAGTGTGGTGGCTTACAATTACAAAGATTTACTTTTCCCATTACACCCATTGAGGGTCAGCTGCAGCTCTGTTCCATATCTTCATTCCAGGGCCCAGGCAGGCTGCAAGAGCAGCCCTAGACTCATCTCTGGCGTTGCTGGCACTGGCCTGAGAGTTCAGATGCAGGCTCCCAAAACATGTCTCAGTATTTAAAAGTATAAATCAAGCTAAAAACTATTAAATAAAGTATGTCCTATCCTTCTCAACCAGTAAATGTTCACAACAACCCAGAAGGCCAAGATGGAATTTTGATTTCTTGGACTCCTTGGAGCCCCCCACAGAAATGTCACAGTGCAAGAAAAGGTGGCCTAATCTCTTCCCTTTCCCTTCCCCCATGCTGCTGCACCCTGTTCTGTGAAGGCCCTGTGTGCTTGCATGTGGCCCTCCCATCCACACGTCCAAGCTCTACTTCTGGTGCCTGTAAGTTTAGGGGTGCATGCACCAGCAGCGTGGTCCATGCTTGGGCACACACATGCTGGAAGAGGCCTGGGAGTGGGCCTGGGGCTGTGTAGCAAAGGATTCTGGAGTCCTGGGTACATGAACCATGGTCTAGAAGGTAGGGCGTGGGGACAAGCAAAACCAAAGGAGCACCAGAACAGCATGCAAGCCAGGGCCTGAGGGCCGGTGGCCTGAGGGGAAGTAATGGGTGGCTCGGATAGAGAAAAAAGGAGTGGTGGTGGAACACATGGAAATCTGCACCAGAAGGGTCGCATTGCACTGGCAAAGCTGATGACAGTGGGGCAGGAGCATCATCCTGTTGTAAGGGGCCTGCATCATAGGAGGGACGGGGTATGTTTTCACCAGTCATGTCATCTTCTTTCCTCAGACATCAGTACTGAGGGTTTAAGGAGGGAAGAAAAAAGTCAGAGAGTTGAAAATACAGATGAACAACTCACAACTGGTAGCTTTCTAGGTGCGGTGAAATGACACAGAGCCTCCTACAGAGCAGGCACGTGTGGAAGGTGCAGGAACCGGATTGAAATATGCCCAAGTGGAAAATGCCCTCACAATCCCAGCATCCTCTGCAGGAAAAGGACAATAACTTGGCAAAAGGGAAAGCAGTAAGTCTCCCAGGACACATTCCGGCTCAAAGTAATAATGTGTTGCTTGAGGCAACCAATTTGTACAAACAACCCAATCCTGAGGAGGAGGAGGAGCGGTCAAGAAAGTAACCCTGGCAGTTGCTCTCTTCCCCCCCACAGCTCCCCCCCCCCCA
>NW_007727140.1:196845-221023 GCF_000696425.1 Galeopterus variegatus | reverse complement strand
AGACAACATTTTAAAGAGATAATTAAGTTAAAATGAAGTCCTTACAGTGAGTCCTAATCCAATATGACTGTCCTTACAAGAAGAGGACATTAAGACACAGACACACACAGAGCACAGACCATATAAAGACACACGGAGAAGCCTGGCCATCTTCAGGCCAAGGACAGAGAGGACTCAGAAGAAACCAACCCTACTAACACCTTGATCTTGGACTTTGGGGCACAGAATTGTGAGAAAATAACTTTCTGTTGTTTAAACCACCTACCTACTCTGTGGTACTTTGTTGTAGCAGCCCTAGCAATCTAATATACACAGCACTCCACATAAGACTAGGAAAAGTCAATTTCAATTTCACAGAAAAAAGACCAATGAGCATCCTTGGTGCTATCACTGGAAAGCGCTGACCTCTTGTTTGTTTAACCCTAATCTCTCAAACTCTGAAGAATGGCTTTCCATTAAACCATATCTATTTCCTGCAAAGAATAAGCAACTAGCATTATACCAGTGAAAAGTTACATACAGGCACATGGTTCTTTTACACAGAAAAGACAGAAATATTTGAAAGATGAAGCCTCCCAATGCAAACAGGACAGCTCCCACCCCCCAAGCAAATAGTCCAGCCCCCAAACAAACATATCTATCATAAAAGAAATTTTAAAGTAACTCCAGTAACGTATTTAATTTTATTTCTAAATGGAAATATTTTCATTCTTTTTTTTCTTTCTGATTTTTAGAGTAATCTATGATTATCGTAAATAAATCAGATCCTATAGAAATAAATGTAGTAAGTAATAAAAGTCCTATACCCTCAAGATAACCACTATTAGCATTTTGGAATATATCCTATCAAACTTTTTCATATATGTTTAGAAATATATATGTGTGTATATATGTACACATATAAACACATGCATGCAAATATAGTAAAACTATTCCAATTAACAATATTCTACAATTAATATAGTAAAATTATTTATTCCAATTAACAATATACAAAACTATTCCAATTAACAATTATATTGTTAATTGGAAAGGTAGGTTACAAAATAGAATGTGTAATACCTTTCCAATTAACAATATAATTGGATACTTCCATGACTGCATAGCATTCCGTATATGAATGTATCATACTTTATTTGACATTTGATTGGACACTTGGGCTTTGTTTGTTTGCTTTTGCTAATATAAACAGTGCTGCATTGCACACATAATTATATGTCTAATTATTTGCCTGGGATAAACTAATAGTTAAAGAGTATGACATTTAAACTGACATTGATTGCTAGAATGCCCTCCAGAAAGGTCGTTCCTCAATCCTTTCATGCATATTTTCATCTCTCCACACCTAACACTAGATATTTCAACATTGACATAGACTTTGCCAAGCCAACATTCAACGTTATTGTTTAATCTGCACACCTGATTATTGGGATTAGTCGTCTTTTCATAGCACCTCCTTGCAATTTTTCTTTTGTGAAGTAACACATTTACTTTTGAATTGGATTGTAAGTCCATGAGTCCAGCAGGATAAACTAGCTCCTTGGTGAACCACCAAGTCATTCTGTAGATAAGCAGGTGAAAAGGCTGATTGAGGGATTTATTTAGCATAAACAATTCTTTTCTCCTTACTACAGCTGTGGGAAGTAGGCTACAAACTGTGTCACATCCAAAATCCAGTTTCTATAGCAAGTGGCACTGCTCATGACGACTCCAGAAATACTACATAGTATGGGCTTACAGTGTCAATGCGGCTATCTCGGGCAGGGATGGGAAGGGAATTCTAAGTTGTGTTTGCATAGTGTTACAGGCTGAATTGTGCTTCCTCCAAATTCATGTGTTGAGTCCTAACCCCTGGTACTTCATAATGTGACTGTATTTGTAGACAACATTTTAAAGAGATAATTAAGTTAAAATGAAGTCCTTACAGTGAGTCCTAATCCAATATGACTGTCCTTACAAGAAGAGGACATTAAGACACAGACACACACAGAGCACAGACCATATAAAGACACACGGAGAAGCCTGGCCATCTTCAGGCCAAGGACAGAGAGGACTCAGAAGAAACCAACCCTACTAACACCTTGATCTTGGACTTTGGGGCACAGAATTGTGAGAAAATAACTTTCTGTTGTTTAAACCACCTACCTACTCTGTGGTACTTTGTTGTAGCAGCCCTAGCAATCTAATATACACAGCACTCCACATAAGACTAGGAAAAGTCAATTTCAATTTCACAGAAAAAAGACCAATGAGCATCCTTGGTGCTATCACTGGAAAGCGCTGACCTCTTGTTGATGTTCATAACCCTGGTTCCAGAGGCACCACAAGGTGGTGACATAAATTTGTTCTTGAGTCTCAGGCAGATGTGCTCAACAGCAGTGAATTCCACCAAAGACAGCTGCTCTTTTCCAGTAGCTCAGCTTCTTGAACTTCTTATGATTTGTTTCCTCACTTGACCCCAGTTGTGAACTCATTCTCTCCTTTGAAGCAAACATAAAAGATTAACTCCCATTTTTCTGGAAAACCTATATTAATATAACATTAATGAGGAGCTTTCCTAAGCCCTGAGTAATTTGAGAATGAAAGGAAGAAATGCCCCCGAGGTAAAGTCAGGTGGGTGAGAATGGATCTCTAATATAAAGAACTTCGGCACATCTTCAATAAGAAGATGCACTACAGGGCACTCCAAAGAGACCCAAAGAGAATTACAAAGACCCAGACCTTACCCCATAGGACTTTAGGACCAGAGACAGAGATGTATGATCTGAAACACAAAGGTTGGAAGTCGAGAGACTTTCTATGGCCACATCTCATTATACTGTCAAACCTGCTCTTAAGAAAACAATGTTTTATAGGATCCAGAGCTTCCATCTCCATTGGCTCCATTGTTTTTAACTTTTTGCATGAGTGAATGAAAACCTTAGGAAAGGCAGTCTATTGTTTAATTCAGAAAAAAAAAAAAGAACTTCAGAGAGCAATGAAATAAAAAATAACCAGTTGTGCTTGGCTAACCTCTTAGGTTTTTAAATGATTCACAGAATTAAATGATTCACAGAATGGGGGACAAGGAATTACAAGGCCATGCTCTGCTCCTAACACTTTTTCTAGGCCTTGACTTTCTCACCCGTACAATGTGGCAATTCTACTAAATAAACTCTTAAGTTTCTTCTAACTTTAAAGGTCTGTGATACTTAAAGAAGTCAATCAATCACTATGATCCTAAAACCAAATAAGAAGACATCTATTTCCAGAGGCTTTGGAGCTAATCAAGTAATAACAAACACTTGAGAGGGTACTATGTACCAGCCACTATGGTTTGAGTACTTATACTATTTGATATTTTGTTGAGCTTGAATTAACATTTTATTATCTGAAAGAAGCATAGCTCATAATTCTCTTCGAAGCCTGACTTTTCTGGGCGTTGAATGGTTTGCACAAGAGCTTTAGTGAGCAATTTCCAATCTCATTTAAGTCAGTAGAGTTATATCATTTATCTGGGGAGCTACTTAAAGCAGAAGATACCATCCCTCACAGGTAAACTTGATGACTATGCAAAAAGCTACCTACATTTAAAATATTTAGTAAAATAATTCAGAATTATGACCAGAGGAACTTATTTCTGTTTGTCTCAATTCAAGAACTTGGGACCAAGGTGTTTTGAAATAAGGTGAGAGGCAAGGGCATGACGCTGATGCAATGTGGCAAAAAGAGGAGACATAACTACACAAACATTCACTGGACATTTCCTTTGTTCTAAGCATTGTGCTGGAGACCAGACTGTGAGGACAATCCAAAAATGAAAACATCACTGTTGCCCTGGAAGACCTAATGGTTTTGTAGGGAGATGACATCCATGCAAAGAACCTTCCTACCAAAGGTAGAATAGGTGGTTAAAGGGACTGTGACCTGGAGCAAAACTCAGGAGAGAATCTGCTTGAGGCAGCTTACTTTGAATTTCATCTTTAGGACCATACTTGGCACAAAGTAAGAACTTTGTGTGACAGAACATCATCTGTATTTCACTTTATACAATGAATAGGACTCTGCCATGCATAAAACAGGAGTTTTCAGGTGAAAAGCAGCAGTAGAAGCATAGAGATGGAAAATTTTGAAGCATAATGGGGGAAACTGTTTGGTTGGGATTCTGTCTATTTGGAATACTAAATGCCTTCTGAATTTGTTCAGTTTTCTCTAACCTAGTCTGGTCCAGGCCACCACCTGTCCTTCCTGGATACTGCCTGGCCTCCAACCAGGGTGAGCCTGTCTCACCCTGCCCTATCTACACTATTTCCAACATCTGATCATGTCATTCCTTCCCCAGCTTAAAACCTTGAATGGCTCTCTGTCCCTTTTAGGAGTAATTACAAATTCCTTAATAAGAGTTTACCTAGCATTGTGAATGTAATAATTCCACACAAATTTATGTTTAAAAATGCTTAATATGTCCATTCTTATATGTTTGCACAGCGTTGTGAGTGTAATTAATTCCATGTAATTGTATATTTAAAAATACTTAAAATGGTGATCCTTTGCTATAGATGTCTTACCACAGTAAAAGAAAAAAAAAAAATGAGTTTGCCTACGAAGCCCTGTACATTCTGCCCTTTCCTAGAGTCTAGGATCTTGCACTGTCTATATATGTAGCCACTAGCTACAAATGGCTATTTAGATTTAAATTAATTAAAATTATAAATCTTCAGTCCCACTATCCACATTTCAAGTGTCCATTAGCTAAATACAGCTAATGGCTCCTATACTGGATATCATCACAGAAAGTACTACTGGACAGGGCTGGCTGGATGAACCTCTCATCGTTCCATGGATGAGCAACACCTTATAGTCAAAGTGAGGTACTTTCAGTCCTCTGAACTCACTCCGCTTTCTCTGGCTAATATTACTGTGGCTTGTTGTCTATATCAATAATTGAGAGAAATGCTCATTTCACTAACCTCCCTTAGAAGTTAGAGATAATAAAGATGTAAATCATCCAAGTTCATGTACCCTCTAGATTCTAAGTGGTTTCAAATATCTAGTTTTCATTACCAGTTTAGAACCAAAAAAAAAAAAAAAAACCACAGCATCTTAAACTCTCCCTGTAAGATTAGGAGCAAATGAGAGATCCTTCCATAGGGCCCAGCCATAGGAGGGGCAGAGCTGCACAGCCTTTGACAAGTCTGGATGTCAATCTTAATCTTGTCACTTAACTAATGTGTGACTCGGCACTGGTGTTCACATCTGTACAAGGAGGACAGCAATACTAAGAAAGACACCACAGAAGGTAATTGATAAAAGGCATTACAGCTGTCACCTCCTCTTCAGGATTAGCATGTTGGCAATTCTAAAAGGGACTTACAGAATCTCTGGGTAGGGACCATGGGTTTTTTATGAGTTCTAAAATATCTACTTAAGATCACCTGTTTGGAACAAAGCATCTTTGGAACAAAACTCTGCTGCTCTTTCTCAGATTTTGCACCACACAGATGTTTCAATAACTGCAAGAATCCATTTCAAATATCATGACAAAGCTTTCCCCAACTCACGTTCTTTGCACTCTGTAAGGTGAATATATGGAGGGGAAATGACTGCTTTGGTCAAAGAATATATAGGACAATGAGATTCTGAAATGCCCAAACTTAGAAAGCATACCCCCACTGCACACATTCACATACATCCACATAAAATACTAGTAAAATCCAAATAAGAACAAGAAAAACAAAAGGAATGGAGACTACTGGATAATAGCCTAATATTTAAAAATATGGGAAAAGGGTCTTATTCCCGCACTAGTCACATCTACTTGTTCTCTTTTAATTCTTCCCAGTCATGAAATGACATTTTGATGAGCAAACACACTTAAGCCTATGTAACTGGAGAGTAGGTTTGGGAACGAGGGCCTTCCAGCCCTATATCAGAACAGTTCATTTATTCCACAAAGACCCACTGTGTAATTTCAGTGTGCCAGGCAGCATGCTGGGGAGATAAAATGGACATGGTTCCTGCTTCCAAGAAGGTTTCAGTTCAGTGGGGGACTCCTGAACAAACCGTTGCTATCCAATGACGTTAGTGCAGAGGGGAGGCTTGTATGTAGCTCCTGGGATGCAGAGGAAGCAGCACCGCATCTGCGGGAGGTTCTCTAACCTGCTCCTTCCTCACAAACATCAGCCTCTTGCAGTGCATCAGGCACAGCGCACGGTGAGCAGAGGAGACAGACTCAGGTTGAATCCCAACTCTACCCTTTTTAGTTGTGTGACTTTGGCCAAATCATTTAACCTCTTTGGCTGTTTTCTTTGCATCCTTAAAATGGGATAGTAATATGCACTTTTAAAACTGTGAAAATTAAATGAGGTAATGTATGTATAAAATGTGTAGCACATTTCAGGGACATAGAAGATTTTCTATAAATATAAACAATTTTTTAATTATACAGAAAAATCCTTTAATGGCAAAAAATTCTGATTGTAGATTATCAGTTCTTCATGAGAAAATATCACATAACTTACTCTTCTTTGTATTCTTAGCGGCTGGTAAAAGGTAGAGATTCAATGAACATTTTGCATTTATGAGAAACTTTTGAACCTCTCTGGAGAAACGTTCAATGAAAGTAAACATTAGAGTTTTTTGTTTTTTAATACCGATTAAAATCCAAAATGCACAACTAATGGAGACAAGAATACACAGGAACAGAAATGAGGCCAAATCTGTATTTGTTAATGAAAGAGAAAAACAATGTAATTTGTCTAAAAAAATACTTTGTTCTTCCTCCATTTTGAGGGAGGAAACTACTATTCAGGAAGAATTTGAGTATCTCTGAAATTTGTAGCTAGGGAAAAGAATTGTAAAAATTAGTTAACTTCGTTTTTTTTTTTTGTTTTCCAAGCAAAAACCTTTACCTTTCCAAGGTGAAAAAACATATATATATATATGTGCTTTAAG
Source organism: Galeopterus variegatus (assembly GCF_000696425.1). NCBI lineage: Eukaryota > Metazoa > Chordata > Mammalia > Dermoptera > Cynocephalidae > Galeopterus > Galeopterus variegatus. Next base: position 214,090 of record NW_007727140.1, on the reverse strand, counting down.
AACAACAAAAATCCCCTGTAATCCCATCATGCACAATGATAATTACTGTTTATCTGTAAATCTGGGCCCCTGATTCTGGTTTAGAGCTCTACCAGCTGTGGCAGGATTATGACAAAACAGGCAACAGAGAAACATGCTACATCTTGTAAGGGGACACACAACCCAGGGGATGCTACCCTTAACAAACAACGACAAGAGAACCTTTCTGAGCATTTACAAAGTTGTTGTCACAGAAATTAAGGTCTCCAGTCCATAAGTCTCTTCCCAGTACAAACACTTGTTTCTGACCAAAAAAATGAGTCCAAAATCTCCAAGGATATTCTACCGCTCTGGCAGAATTCCACTGTAATCAGTTAAACACAGATGAATCAAGAATACCTGTCTTAATTTGTTTTACAGCCCATGAGTATTTAAATACAAAGAAAGTTTGGCAAAATGTAGCCTTGGGTCTGCTGGGGCCAAGAGGTTTAGCAGAGGATGAGACAAAGTAGGGCTAACTTTAAAAAGCTAACTAACCCAAGCAAGTTTTTCAGCATATTTCACTTTGGTTTCTCTGGTTTTCCAACACTTTAGCAATGGCATGTACTTCGAAGTCAAATTTGCCAATTTATGTATGTTTGGGTTTCCATACACCAAGATCTGACCAAGTAGGCAGTATGAATTGGTGGAGAGCTAAGTTTACATATACATATACATATACATATACATATACATATACATATACATATACATATACATATACATATACATATACATATACATATACATATACATATACATATACATATACATATACATATACATATACATATACATATACATATACATATACATATACATATACATATACATATACATATACATATACATATACATATACATATACATATACATATACATATACATATACATATACATATACATATACATATACATATACATATACATATACATATACATATACATATACATATACATATACATATACATATACATATACATACACACACACACACATACACATACACACATATATGTATATAAATACACACATATATAAATATAAGTTATACACATACATACATACAATTTCAGGACTTTTCAAAATCTTTAATAAGCTAATCCATGTTATGAGTCTCCACCAGAGGGGGCCCAGTATGACCTACCACATTGGCCCCAGCATCTGACTTTTTCTTGGGCTTCTGCATGGGACACACTCGGAAGTGCTGGAATCATCAATCTAAATGGGATACAAATGTCTGGTATGCAGATGACTCTTACCCCCTGCAATCTCACGCCATTCATTTGAGGATACATTCAACAGACAAGTATCAACACCTTCTGTGTGCCTCATCCAGTCTTGACATTTCTCAGTCTGCACATATCTCAGCATTCTAACCCCACATTTAAATCTACATTTTTCTCGTACTTAGAAAAAAACCAGAACCGAAGCCCACCACCTAACAGCACCCTGTGCTAGTGCAAACATTTATGTGTTTTCTCTTCTCTGGTTGAATGAACTTCAAAGGCAAAAGGCTTGTTGTTATTCCCTAGACCATCTCACCATTTATCAACCCATGTAAATCTACTGGTATTACAGAACTCCTCTGATTGGTGAAGATGACATGGTGTGCCCGTCTTATCTAGGCAAAGGGAACCCCTGCGGAGATAGGGGGTGAGAGAGGAAGTGATCTTTATTTGGGATCTTGCCTATTTCCAATTCTCCACCATTTGCTCTGGAGATCTGGCCCCAGAGCAAACATCAACACTACTCTGCTGCTCTGTCTCACACCCTGTGATTTAACCAAGATGAGGGGATGTATTTGTTTTCCTCCTGATTATCCCCTTGGTGAGAAAATGAGAAGAAAGTGTAGGCTGATCATAGATTCTTTCCCTCCACAATTATGCTGGGAATAGGATTGCCCTATGGGGCAGCCAAATCTCTGCAGAACTCTTGCTGCAGATGATAGAGAAGAAGGTAAGACTCAGCTCACTGCCGCCCATGACCAAGCAACAGGGGCCAAGGTAAATGGGCTGGAGCTGGTGCAGCATAATCCCCCTCCATACGAGAGATGAAGCACACACTGTGCCGCCAGGGCAAGCCCGGGTCGGCCAGCTGAGGGCGCTCCTGACAGAGCCTGCAATTCTGCAGGTGCTCATCACGCACCACTTCCCTCTGCAATGCTAAAGGCATGGGTGTGGAGCGGGGAATCAATGACAAAAGCCTCCCTAAGGCAGATCCTCCCAAGGATCCCCAAGCTCTCAGCACAGAAGCCAATCATACTGAGCTCCCCACCGCGCCTGTCTGTGCATACCTACTGCTTGCTGCTGAGATATGCAAAGCCCTTCTTAGGTCTCATCCCACAAATGTATAGTTTATAGTCCTCTTCAGAGTAATAAAGGAGTAGGTAGTAATTATCCTTATATCCATATCAAGGGGTAATTAAGCAGAGAGATATTAAATTAGGATTTTGTTTTTGTTCCTAAAGCGCTTTGTACTGAACAAAAAAAAACCTTCACATGCACCCTGTCACCCTGCCTGGGCAGGGATGCTCAGACCCATTTCACTGAGGAAGGGAAGCTCTAGAGGGGTGACTTACCTGGAGGAGACACAGGCACGTGGGAATCTGCACCACAGCCCCAGAAGGATCCAGTTTACCCTGATGGAATCATCCAGCCTCAAAGGAGGGTTCTCCCAGAGGTTGGCACTTCCACAGGCCTGGCGACAGGCAGAGGACAGGTACTTACCTGTGGCTGTGGAGCTTTCCATGTGTATAGTGTCATGTTATGATACTCATGAGTATATTGTGGGTTTTGTCCATGGTTCCTGGCTCATAACTCCCACAGCTCTTGTTCTAACCTTCTCTTTTTCCCCTGCCTTTCTGTCTTGGAGTTGGCCTTAACAATAACCTCTGACCTACTTTACCTGATTGTAAGTCACAAGACCACCATTCCAGAAGGCATCCTGCCCCATTCCCAGAAGGAAGGAATGCTGCTGCACAGAGAGGCCAAGAAGAATCTGATTAAACAGGCACTGCTGGGTTGTGCCTTCAGTCTGTTACTGTTAGATCATACCCTTTTTGTCTAATCACATTTCTACACGGTCATCCATGCTTCAATCATGCCTATGTAATAAAGCTTAGAAAAAACCCAGCATAACAGGGCTCAGGGAGCTTCCGGATAGCTGAACCCGTGGAGATTCCTGGAGGGTGGTGCACCCGGGGAGGGCAAGAAAGCTCCACGTGTGTCTCTTCATCTGTATCTTATTAATATCCTTTATAATAAACCAGTAAATGTGAGTGTTTCTCTGAGTGGTTGTGAGCCACTCTAGCAAATTAAGCCCAAGGAGGGGGTCATGGAAGCCCTGATTTACAGCCGGCCAGTCAGAAGCACAGGTAAAATAACCTGGGGCTTGTGACTGGCATCTGAAGTGGGGCAGTCTTGGTGACCGAGCCCTTAACCTGTGAGATCTGACGCTGTCTCCAGGTAGACAGTGTTGGAATTGAATCAGAGGACACCCAGTTGGTGTCCGCTGAAGAACTGCTTGGTGTGTATGGGGAAAAAACCCCACACATTTGGTCACAGAAGTCTTCTGTGTTGATTGTTGCTGAGTAAAAGTATAGGAAAAACACTTTACTTTGGCTGGGTTTTTTTCCTATATATACTCAACAGATTTCCTTGAGGATCTCAATAGCTCATCTGAAAGCATTTTTAAGTCTCCACTGCTGGGGTAGATGGATGAACGCTACAGGTTTGAAAATAGTTGGTCATTCTCCTAAATCTTAATTTTCTTTCTCTTCCTTCTCTCCTAGGATACAGGAAGTATTTAAGTATTAAAGACTTTTCAAAGCCAGAACTCCACCCTGATCACACAGGTCAGGATGTTCAGGAAGAGCCTCCTGGGGTTCCCACTGCTTGGCTGTAACCAGACACTTTCCCCACAGCCTGGGGAACTGCTCCCAGAGGATTTGCCCCACATTTCCCAAGGTCCAGGAGGTACACTCCTGTCACCTCTGGGCCTAGAGGAGTGGATGGAGGCAAAACAAGAAGAAGAGTACTTCGTCATAAGCAGATAGAAGCGTTCCCTAGCGCCTGGGCCAACCCTAGCCCTGACCTGATTACTAAAGAATAGGGAGATTCCTTTTCAAAGTGGAGTGTCCAGAAACTTGTTTACATAACACTGTAAGTACTGTGGGCACACAGCTGTTATCTGTAAGCACTCATACCTGTTAAGGAAACATGAGCTTTACCTTCAAGCTCTCCCTGCTACACATCTTTTAAACCCCTCAATCCTTTTTATGTCAAAAATAGTCCCAAGGCAATAGATGCATATGTATTTATACACATCCTCCACACATATCTGTACAGAAGGTCTGGAGGATAACACTGGTCACCACAGTGACTAGGGGCACCACCAGGTTTAGGAAACCACTGGAAAAGGCTTTGGAACTTTGATTGAAATCTGGACGATCCGTTTCTTAGTGATGGTCTCTCTCTCTTTTTTTTTTCCTTTTTGTCTTTTTTTTACTGACCGGCAACGGGATCGCAACCCTCGTTGTTGCGCCCGCACCGCGCTCAGCCAGTGAGCGGGAACTGGTCTCCACATGGGATCCGAACCCCCGGCGGGAGCGCCGCCACGCTCCCAAGCGGCGCACTCTCCAGTGCGCCACCGGGCCAGCCCGATTAGTGATGGTCTCTTAAAGAAGTTTCTTAACCTTCCTCAGACTCAGTGTCAACTAGGAAAAGGGAGAATGATATCTGCCTTGCAGGATTGTCATAAAGGCCAGAGACAATACACCTCATATGCTGGCACACAGCACACACTCAGTAAGTGCCAGCTATGATTATTACTCCTGCAAAAGTGGATAGTTGCCAAAAGGCCATCCATCCATCTTCCCATAGCCATAGAAACTGCCTTTTGTTGAAGGAGAGAAGAGCATCATTCATCATTCTCTAGTCCTAGTTTTGCATTTGAGTCTCTGGAGAACAACTCTAGCCTAGGAGGCTTTTAGTTCCTGGTGGGGACCAAAGTATGATGGCTATTCTCCATCTGCTCCATGCCCACCCCATTCTCTACCTGCTCTGTGCCCTGGCGACTGACCTCTGTAGGCTGCCTCGCCAGGGCTTCATGCTCTTTGGCTTCCGGCTGGGATCTGCCATCTGAGTATTTATTGCCCCCATCTCCCTACTTCGGCAAATCTCTGCAGTGGCTCTGTTGTGCCTATAGTCACAGCACCTGTGAGGCAGCCCCTCCTCTGTGATTCCAGCTCTTGCTTCCTCTGTAAGCAGTCCCTTCATGAAACTCTCTCCAGAAAAAACCCTTTCTAGGGTACCATCTGCATCCTGCTAGAATCTCGACCAAAGCAACTGGGGAGGAGGCTTTCTTGACGTGAATTATAACACTATTAGAATGACTTTAGAAAAGGAGATGCTAAAAATAATTATAAGCTCTGGAGACAGATGAACAATGTCCAGTTCAGCCGAGGACTCTGATTCTCATCACTTGACCCTCTAAGAATTAAAGCAAATTTTACCTAATAAGAAAGTGGAGAGGCCGCTGAAAAAACAGTCTGAACTTAGAGAACTTGACTTTTCCTTTTGCAGGGGGCCCATTCTGCACCTCTCTGAAGCAGTAAGAACTCTGCCACAGGAAAGGGAAGAGTTTCGTTCTTGGTGATCATTTACTCTGTGTCAGGCATAACTTGTCTCACTTGGAGCTGAAAACAACGTGGTGAGGTAAGTACTATTATTATCCCCATTTTTCAGATAAGGAAACAGAGTCATAAAGATAGTAAGGACCTTTCCCAAGTAAATGGCAGAACAAGGATTTGAACCTGAGCTGTAGGACTCCAGGGTCTGGGCACGCTTAACCAATGCACACCCCACACCTCCATACCCTTGTAAGGCTTGGAAAGGAGGCCATGACCACAAGAGGCAGACCAGGGAGACCAGCTCAGCCTCTCTTCCTAACAGCCTCAGCTACTGACGGGGACTTCCCATCCAGGAGACACTCTCCACAGTGGAAATGGGGTTGTGGGTACATATTTCAGCCACTGACCAGGATCATCAGCCACGGAGACTAACCAGAATTGAAGGAGTGTCTGTGACAATGCTACAAAGAATTGTGGCTTGAGGGCCGGCCCGGTGGCGCACTGGATAGTGCGCCGCTTGGGAAGCGCGGCGGCGCTCCCGCCCGAGGGTTCGGATCCCACTTGCAGACCGGTTCCCGCTCACTGGCTGGGCGAGGCGCGGGAGCAGCGCCGAGGGTTGCGATCCCGTTGCCGGTCCCCAGTCCGGTACGGGGGCAACACTGAGGGTTGCGATCTGTTGCCAGACACGGAAAAAAGACAAAAGACAAAAAAAAAAAAAAAAAGAATTGTGGCTTGAGAAAAGAGAGTCTGTGATAAACTAGAATTCTCTGCAATATTATCAAATAACAAACCAAATCCTGTCTGAACCCTTTAGTCTGTAAGAGGGATCCCTCTTTGTTCCTGTAGAATGTAATACCACACAGCAGGAGAGCAAATGCTACCCTAATTTGAAAAATGACCTGGAGACAAACTCCTAAACAACACTTTTGAGAAAGAAAAGCAAGCACTGTTGACACACTGCAGAATTTAACCCACAGAGAATCTAGCAGTAACCCTACCACTTTCAGTGGAAAACAATCCCTTGGGCCAAATAACAAAACACCAAGAACATACAACATCTTTCCAATGACATCCCAAACCTCTCCCATAATACAGAGCTTGTTGGAGGCTCCTATTCCACCTGCAAGGGAAAGCCAGCATTCCATCCTACACCCACAGCAAAGTTTAGCAAGTGGACCGTGGGACACTACAAACTGACTTATTGCTCAATTAAGGCACAACAGAATAAACATTTAACTGTAAAATGATCTGTAGTCTGGATACAGTGGCTGAGACCTGATTCTCATTCTGATTCACATAACATTTTACTTTTTCTCTGCTTAAATCTACCTCCCTCTTGCTGAAGAGGGAAGATGTGTGGGAGGTGGGATGAAAGATTCAGTCTTGTGCATATTACCCATAGGTCAGTAATCCAAGGAGAAAATAAATTGGCAGGGAAGGGCACTTGTACCAAACAGCCAGAAAATAACACATCATGATATATTGTCAAATGGTCTCCCAATATGAATAATCTGACAAGCAATCAGCCAATCTGTTTATACATTTTTTCCTAATGCAATTTCAAACCACTCTGGAGTTCAGCTTTTTGACTGGATGACTACACCTGAGCTTACTCTGCAAAAAAGCTGGCTGCAGGGATTTTAAGAGGAACATAAGAGAACCTGGGAACACCGAAAGTGATTTGCAAAGCCCTGTGGCTTGCAGCTTTGTCTTACCAGTGGAGTCAGCCCCAGAAGCCCTGCCACTCATCTGCTCCTCAGCATGGATGAGCTGCAGGTCTGTGTATGAAGGGCCCAAACTAGGACTGCTGGTGTCTTCAGAATGGGTTGTCCAGCTGCTCTCAGAGGTCAGAGGGCATCTCCCCAGGGAGTCAAACGAAGGGCATGTCCAGCAGGGCATGGTCAATGATGAGGCTGGGGACAGACAGAAAGCCAAAAGTATAAAATATAAATAGTTGTACTTTGTTTCAGTGCTTATCTTACTTTGATGGTGCTCGGATCCTATAAAATCTCAACAACCTCTATCTTTTAACATATACAAAAATCAACTCAAAATGGATTAAAGACCTAAATTTAAGACCCAAAACTATGACAGTACTAGGAGAAAGCATAGGGGAAATGCTACACGAAATGGGTCTTGGCTCTGCTTTTTTGAGCAAGACTACAAATGCACAGGCAACTAGAGCGAAAATAGACAAATGGGGCTACATCAAACTGAAAAGCTTCTGCACAGCAAGGGACACTTTCATCAAAGTGAAGAGACAACCTACAGAATGGGAGAAAGTGTTTGCAAACTACACATCAGACAAGGGGCTAAAATATCCAGAATATATGAGGAAATCAAACAATGCAACAGCAAAACAACAAATAACCCAATTAAAAATGGGCAAAGGACCCGAACAGACATATCTCAAAAGAAGATGTACAAATGGCCAATGAGCACATGAAAAAACGCTCAACATCACTTAGCATCAGGGAAATGCAAATTAAAACCACAATGAGATAGCATCTCACTCCAGTTAGAATGGCTACTATCAAGACAGAAAATAAATGCTGGCAAGGATGTGGAGATAAAGGAATGCTCCTACATCGTTGGTGAGAATGTAAATTGGTACAGCCACCATGGGAAACAGTATGGAGGTTCCTCAAAGAACTAAAAAGAGATCTGCCTATGGCCCAGCAATCCCATTACTGGGTATACACCCAAAAGCAATGAAGTCAACCTATTGAAAAGACACCTGCACTCCCAAGTTCATTGCAACACTATTCACAATAACCAAGAGATGGAATCAACCTACATGCCCATCAGCAGATGAATGGAGAAAAAAAAAAAAAAAAACTGTGGTTGTTCCTCAAACAACTACAATAGAACTGCCACACAATCCAGCAATCCCACTGCTGGGCATATACCCAAAGTAATGGAAATCATCATGTTGAAGGGATACCTGCACTCCCATGTTTATCACAGCTCTATTTACAGTATCCGAGAGTTGGAATCAACCTAAATTCCATCAGTGAACAAATGGATAAGGAAAATGTGGTATATATACTCAATGGAATACTACTCAGCTATAAAAAAGAATGAAATTCTGCCATTCACAGCAACATGGATGAACTTAGAGAAAATTATGTTAAGTGAAATAAGCCAGGCACAGAAAGAGAAATACCACATGTCCTCACTCATAAATGGGAGCAAAAGAAAGAAAGAAAGAAAGAAAAGAAAGAACAATAACAATAATACATTAAACTTTCAAAAAAAGAGAACAGAACTGTGGTTATTAGAGATGGGAAAGGGGGTTAGTGAGAAACTGGTTAAAGGTCACAAAGACTAATCATGTTTTATAAACGAGTACACTAAATTATCCTGATTTGATCACCACATATTGTACACAGGTACTAATAGTCAAATCTGTACCCCACAAATACATATAATCAATTATGTTTCAATAGAAAAACTGTCAAAAAAACCCCACTGTGTTTTTTGGTATAAAAAGGTAGGTATAAAAAGAAGTGATATCCTATCATTTGCAGCAACATGGATGGAACTGGAAACCATCATGTTAAATGTAGTAAGCCAGGCACAAAAAGACAAATATTGCGTGATCTCACTAATATGTGGAATCTAAAAAAAAAAAAAAGAAAGTGGTTCTCATAGAAGTAGAAGGTAGAACAATGGTTACCAGAGGCGGGGAGGGGGAAGAGAAGTGGGGGACTAATGGTTACAAAGCTATGCCATCTGCCCTAAGTGAACCATTGTGCAGCATATGCATGTATTGAAACAACACACCGTACCCACAAATATGTTCAAGTAAATGTTAAAATTTAAAAAATAATAAAATAATATCTCAGCAGCCATACAAAGCGAGGAAATATAGGAAGTATCACTCGTGATACAGACAGGGAAAACTGATGGACTGAGACCTCATGGTGAGTCGGTATAAAAGCCAGTATTAAAACTAAGGTTTCAGGACCCTCAAATCAAAGAAAATCTCACTAAAGGAATATGAATTACTTTAAGGTCTAATTTTATTTCTAAATTTAGATTTCAGCTTCATTCAAACTACATGAGTCTTGAGTTTCACCCTTACCCTTACATTTCTTCCATTTTTGGAGGCACACCAATAATCTCAAGAAAACTCAGCAATTTACACTGCAAATTCAAAGCCCGTTTGGGTTAAGAGATAAGAGTATATTTGACTATATGTGTACATGCACATGATATGCATCTGCTTGCTTTGAGTTCCATGGTAACTGGAGATTCTGCAGACAATTATACATACAAATGGAGATTTATTGGGGCTGCTGACCTGCAGGCAATAAGATGAAAATCTTTAAGGGGGAAATGCACAGGGCTTGGCTTTATCTCCCTAACCCTGAGCACCAGATCAGCCATTCAAAACCACTTTAGAAAGTAGTTTTTTAAAATCAAACTTTCAAATTCCCCTAATTTGTCTTTAGTTAATTTCCTACTACGACCTTTCTCCATGGTGCTGCATAAAAATCATATCACTGCAAATTTACCAAGTACTGAAAACAAGTGCCAAAAAGAGTGTGGATAGGGAAGGAAGAATGAAAAAGAAAGAAATTACCATATTTATTGAGTACTCATCAAATGTCAGGCACTTTTACACATATTATCTTGTTTCATCTATCAATCCTGAGAGGTAGGCAGTAGTCTTATTTTGCAAAGGGAGAAATACACTAAGTGAGGTAAGAAACTTGCCCAAGATGGTACAGTCAGTTTTTCTGGCTAGAGAACCAACACTGTAGCGTTGGATTAAGAAATAGAAAGAGAAAATAGAGATTTAAGAGAGAAGAAAGAATAAATAGCAATACTTGAGATATAATATAAATAAAAAACTAAACAGAATTTTCATCCCTCATTTTCTTAGGCATTTATAAAACATGTAGGTCTTTTCTCTGGAGTGCTCATAGCTCATAATTCCTTTTCTTTAAAAATGTCACACTCTCTGCAAGATATTCCTGAGCTATTCTCTCCAATGAAGAATAGGCCCCCTTCTCTGCTTTATTTCTCCTTACCATTTTCACTGTCTAATGTGCTACATGTTCATGTCTTCCCTAACAGAATTCAAGCCTCATGAGGGCAGGGATTTTGTTCCCTTCTGTACCCCCATTCCCAGAATAGTGCCTGGCGCAAAGCAGGCAATCACTTACTACCTACCGGTAATGTCAACAGAAGAACCACAAATCATTCCATATATTAAATATAGACTGTTAAAACTTAACTGGTACCTATAAAATCCCCACACAAACATAAAAAAATTAAAACACCAAAAAAGAAGAAAAATAAAATTAAAACTACTAAAAATAAAAAAGCAAAGCTGAACTCATAAAATCTTATTATAGGACTCCATTTCTTACAGTATAGTGGATTAGTGCTATGGACTGATTGAATTGTGTCCCCCAAAGTTCATATATTAGAAGCTTAATTTCCACTATAACTGTTGAGGGAGGGAAATCCTATTTTCGTAATTGAAAGGTGGGGACTTGAAGAGGTGATTAGATTGTAGGACCATGCCATAGTGAATGAATTAATAATGGTGGTCAGGAGCATGGTTCTGAGGGCTTTAAAAAGAGAGTGAATGAGGAGGTTAGACTCTCTCTCTGCTACACCATTCTCTACTAATGTGAGACCCCCACATGGCTGTAAAACCACTACCAAAGAAGGCCCATCTTAAGTGCTGCCTGGACTTTGGGCTTCCCAGCCTCTGAAACTGTAAGTGATAAATTTTGTTTTCTTTATAAATTACCAGTTCCAGGTATTTTGTTATAAGCAACAGAAATGGACTAACACAATTAGATACTTTGAACTACTGTGGAAATAAAATTAAAATATTAGGTAAAATGTATTAATATTATTTAAAATACATCACAGGGCTAGCAAGAAAGTAAAGAATTACCAGAGGCCAGGTGAAAGCTGGAACCCAGGAACAGTATACAACCTGATTTTCACATCCTGAGAATTTTGAACAAACCAGAAAAACTCTTGAGTTTGAATTTTTTAAACCTCTTGTGAAGAAGGTAAAAAAGAAAGAATCTCAGGCAAACTCAAGATATAAAATCTAACAGAGGATCTGATACATAAAGCAAGAATTCCCAAAGGCTTAAGGGGTAAATTAGGAATAACTCCCACCCTCACACTGGAGATAGCAAAGAAAATTGTCTGCCTTAGGCCTGGATGCAGGGTAGAGGAAAAAATGTATCTCCTGCGAATTAATAAACACAAACTGTCCCACATAGGGGTTTGGAGCTAAAGCTACTCATGTGACAGAATCAGATATGCAAATAATTTGGATACTAGAATTATTAAACAGAAAATATAACTATGCTTAATATGTTTAAGGGATTAAGAAAAGAAGTGGAAAATATGGGAAAGGAGCATGGAGAATTGAAAAAGAACTAAATGAGCTCCTGGAGAAAAAATATACTACCGTAAATACAAAGTTGAACGGACAACATAGAAAGACAGAAAGATGAAAATATGAAAGAGAGATGAAAATACAGGAAGGACACAGTAAGAAGATCTCATTGATATCTGAGTTCCTAAGAAGAGGAGAGAGAAACAGGGAGAGCAGAAATATTTGAGAAAATCCTGGCTGAGAATTTCCCAGAACATATGAAAGATTTTACTCGACAGATTAGAAATTCCATGGCATCTCAAACATGATAACTAAACACCAATCACAGGTAGACATCAAAATTGTGTCAGACCAAAGACAAAGCAGATCTCAGAAGCCACCAAAGAGCAAATATAGGTTACTTTCAAAAGAATAATGACTAGACTGATTATACCGTCTAAACAGCAAGAGAAGCCAGTGCGCACTTCAAAGTTCAGACAGAAAAAAACTATCATGTTAGAATTACATACCCAGTGAAAATATCTTCACAGAATGAGAAAAAAACCCCACAATTTAGACAAGGAAAATTATCACATAAAAACTACAATTAATCTAAAAGTAGAAAAGGTGAGAAGAAAATATAAGATGATAGAAATAAAATTATATCAGTACTTAATAATAAACATAAACGGATTAAACTTTCCAGTCAAAAGAAAAAGACTGTTAGGCTAAATAAACAAATGAAATCTAATGTGCTATGCACAAATGATACATCTAAAATATAAACAATCATCAATACTGAAAGTAAAGGGATGGAAAAGCCATATAAGACAAAACATTGGTGAAAAGAAAGTTGATATAGTTATATTACAGACTTTACAGCAAAATGACAAAAAGTTCAGTTTATCAGAAATAATTCTAAACTTGTATATATTTAATAATACAGCCTCAAAATTAATGCACAAATTGACAGAACTACAAGAAATATCATTATCATAATGCGAGATTTTAAAATACACCTTTCAGTAATTGATAGATCAAGCAGGCAAAAAAGTCAGCAAGGAAACAGAAGATTTAAACAACAAAATGAACAAGCTGATCTAATGGTCATACATAGAACATTACACTCAACAGGTAGAGAATGCATATTCCTTAGAATCACACCTAGAACTTTTATGCCAAGTGACCACATGCTATGACATGAAGTAAGTTTTAACAAATTTTATAAAACTGATATATAGACCATGAACACTGATTACAATACAATTATCTAGTTATCTAAATAATTTGTTTAGATAGCTATCTAAACTAGATAAAAGACCATCTGAAAAATTCAGACATTAAGAAACATACTTCTAAATGATTCATTGGACAAAGAAGAAATCTTAATGAATGTTAGGAAAATTTAGAAGAAAACAATAATGAAAAACTATATATGAAAATTTTAACAATACAGGTAAGCAGTACTATCATGGAAAGTTGTATTGCCTATATTAGAAAAGAAGAGCTGACATTTAATATAATAAGCTTCCAAATCAACAAGCTACAAAAAAACCAGCAAAATAAACCAAAGAATGTTAGAAAGAAGGAAATAATAAACATAAAAGCATAAATTATTAAAAAATTTAAAAATACATATAGATAAAAGATTCTTTGAGGAGACTAAAAGAATGGAAAAGCTGTCAAGAAAAAAGAGCACGAATAAATAACAGTAAGAATGAAAAGGGTACACAACTACAAATGCTACACATCTTAAAAAGGCAATGAGGGAAAAATAATGAATGTCTATGTCAATACATTTGAAAACACAGATAAATTTGTAGAAGTCCTAGAAAAATGTAACTTCAAAACTGATTCAAGATGAGAGTTAAAAATGTGACTTGTCCAATAATCATGAAATAAAGTGAATCAGTACTTAAAACCTTCCTATATGAAAAATATCAGGCCAGGTGGTTTTTTAAAAATTATATCAAACTTTAAAGGAAAAAAAGATATTTTAATTTTCCTCTAACTATTCCAGAGTACAGAAAAAGAAGGACTACTCACCAACTCATTTTATGAGGTGAGCATTCCCTGACACCAAAATCTGACAATATATAGCTAATTTATATTTAAATTCTCTAATAGAATTTCAGACTAATCTCAATCACAAATATAGATTTAAGAATCCTAAACAAATTATTACGAAAGAAAATCTAGTGATTTATGAAAAGAAGAATTACATCATGACTAAATTGTGTTTATCCAATTTGTATAACTTTGGTTTAATACAGTGTTTCTCAACCTTTTGTCATTACTGTCCCCTAAAGACTTTTTTTTGCACATTTTTGAATTCTCTCTCTCTTGAATTCCCTCTCTAACAGAATACCACAACCAGGAAATTGACATTAATACAAATCATCAATCTTTTTCAGATTTCCCCCATTTTACATGTACGTGTGTGTATTTAGTTCTATGCAGTGTTATGAGTGTGAAGGTTTGTGTATCTGCCACCCTAGTGAAGATTCAGAAAAATTTCATCACTGCAAGGATCTCCCATGTTGCCTTTACATAATCACACCCATTTCCCTCCCTGCTTGCCTCTATCCCCATGCTCTGTTGCTACCCCCTGGCAAGTACTAATCTGTTATTCATTTCTCTAATTTTGTCACTTCAAGAATGCTATTTAAATGGAATCATGCATGTATGTAACTTTTTATGAATGGTGTTTATTACTCAATGTAATGCCTTTGAGATTCATCTAATTGTTGCATATAGCAAAAGTTCATTACTTTTTATCACTGAGTAGTATTCCATGGTATTGATGTACCATAGTTAGTTTAACCATCTACCCATCAAAAGACATCTGGGCTGTTTCCAGTTCTTAGCTATTATGAATAAAGTTGCTATGAACATCTGTGTACAGGTTTTTATATGAACTTAAGTTTCCATTTCTCTGGGATAAATGTTCAAGAGTGGAATTGCTGGGTCATATAGTAATTGAATGTTTAATTCTATAAGAAACTGCCAAAATATCTGACATTCCACCAGCAACATGAGTGATCTATTTCATCTGTTTTCTCACCAGCATTTAGTGTTATCACTACTTTTTGTTTTAGTCATTCTGATAGGTCTGTAGTGATAGGTTATTTTAATTTGTATTTCCCTAATGGCTAATGATATCGAACATCTTTTCATGTGCTTATTTGCTATCTACATATCCTCTTTGGTGAAATGCATGCTTATGTCTTTTGCCCATTTTTAAATTGCATTATTTGGTTTTTTATTGTTGGGTTTTGAGATTTCTTTATATATTCTAGATTCTAGTCCTTTTGTTGTATATGTGGGTTGCAAATATTTTCTCCCAATCTGCAGCTTGTCTCTTCATCTTTTTAACTGAGTATTTTGCAAAGCAAAAGCTTTTAATTTTGATGAGGTACAATTTATCAATTACCTTTGAAATTTTAATACTACAGATACGTTGTATGTCTATTTATGTACTGAGTAAACAGCTATGCTGTACACAAAAAAAGATTAAAATTACTTTGCCCCCACCCAAGAACTTATTTTTAGCCCCCTTGGGCTAAAATATGAGAATATGTGGGTTAACATTAGAAAATCAACTAATGTAATTCACTGCAATAATATATTAAAGGAAAAAACCCATATTATCATCATAATAGATATAGAAAAACGATTGAATAAATTTTAATAATCATTCATGGTAGTAATTTTTGGCAAACCAGAAGCAGAAGAGACACCTTAAACCTAACAGAGACAACTCTAAAACCTCATAGCAAACACCATGCAAGGTTGGAAAGTTTTACCCTTGGAGATTCAGATCAAAATGGAGATGTTCATTACCCCCACTTCTGTTCAATATCATATTTGTGGTCAGAGCTTGCACAGTAAGGCAGGAAGTGATAGATGTGAAAGAAACAAAACTCTTATTATTTGCAGATGATATTTTTGTGTACGTAAAATAAAAGACCCTACTGATAAATTATCAAATTAATAATCTTAGCAAGGTACTTGTGATTTAAAAAATCAACATATAAAAATAAATTGCACTTCTCAAAATTGGTAACAAATATTTAGAAAATGAAACAAAACAAGATAGCATCTATAAGAGCAATAGAAAATATGAAGCATATATACTAATAAACCTAACAGATATGTGCAAAGCCTCAGAAGAGATACTTCTAAAGTTTATGAACAGACAGTAAAGAAGACCTAATAAATGGGTATGTGTGTGTTTGTGTGTGTGTATATACACACTTATATGTTTATATATATATAGGGATTAAAAGATTTCATATAGTAAAGATGTTAATTCTTTCCAAATTGGTTTATAGATTTACTGAAATCTCAGTTAAAATCCTAGCAAGATTTTTCTCCATGTTAACAAGCAGAATCATACTATTTAGATATAAATGAATTACTATTTTAATATATCTTTATAAGTATATATGAGGGTACTTCAAAATCTTTATAGAAAGATTTGTATTATCTTTTAATTCCATTTTCCACAAACTTTTTGAAGTACCCCCACATATTAAAAGTAAAATAATAGAAATGGTATTGGGAAAATTGGATATTTACAAGGAAAAAATAGAATTAGACTTACACTTCACAGCATACAGAAAAATCAGTTATAGGTGGATTGAATGTCAAGGTGGATTGAATGTCAAAGCTGATTGAATGTAAAGGCTATGCAGGAAATATGTTAGAAGACAATATTGCCAGATATACTCATGACTTTGGGGTAGGGAAAGATTTCCTTTACCAAGACATAGAAAGCACTATGCTTAAAGAAAAAAATAATAAAATCTCATGTCATTAAAAAAATAACTTCTTTTCACCAAAAGGTGCCATGAAGAGAATGAAAAGACACTCCACAAGGTAGGAAATAATATCTGCCACACATTGCACCCATCAGGAACTCCTAGAAATCAGCAAGAACAAAAGGAATAGAACCCAACAGGAATATACTTAAAAAGGCATTTTATGGGGCCGGCCCGGTGGCGCACTGGATAGTGCACCGCTTGGGAAGCGCGGCGGCGCTCCCGCCTGAGGGTTCGGATCCCACATGCAGACCGGTTCCCGCTCACTGGCTGAGTGAGGCGCGGGAGCAGCGCCGTGGGTTGCAATCCCGTTGCCGGTCCCCAGTCCGGTATGGGGGCAACACTGAGGGTTGCGATCCATTGCTGGACACGGAAACAGACAAAAAACAAAAAAAAAAAAAAAAGGCATTTTA
>NW_007727140.1:167832-195861 GCF_000696425.1 Galeopterus variegatus | reverse complement strand
AAAAAGACAAAAGACAAAAAAAAAAAAAAAAAAAATGAAACAAATAGAAAAATATGACAATCCCAAGTGTAGGTGAGAAAGTAGAGCCACAAATCCTTCACATACAGCTGCTGGAATTGAAACCACATTAGAAGATGATTTGGTATTATCTGATCAACTTGAAGATAAACACATCCTACAGCACAGCAATTCCTTTCCCACTTTTTTAGACAAGAGAACCACTTGCACATGCTCACCAGGATACAGGTTAAGAATGCACATGTAAAAACAAAAAGAATGCTCTTGGAAGCCCATTCTTAACTGCCAATAAGTAGAAACAACTCAAATGCCCATCAATAACAAAATGGATAAATGAATTATGGCATATTACTATAATGGTATGCAACAGCAATAAAAACTAAAGGACTATAGCTACAGATAATGACACAGACAAATCTCACAAATAACGATGTCTTAAAGGAGTGCAGTGAATTGAATGGCCCCCAAAGTCACTGAAGCTTAATTCCCATTGTAACTGTTGAGGGTGGGAAATCCTACTATGCTAATTGAAAGGTGGGGCCTTGCAGAGGTGATTAGATTGTAAGGACCATGCCCTAGTTCATGGTCATGGTTCCAAGGGCTTTAAAAGGACAGCATGTGAGAATCTCTCTCTCTGCTTTGCCATTTCTGCCATGTGAAACCCCTATGTCACTGTCACCACTACCAGGGCCCTCACCAGGTACATTCCCCGGACTGTGGACTTCCCAGCCTCTGAAACTGTAAGCAATAAATTTTGTTTTCTTACAAATTACCCAGGTCCAGGTATTTTGTTATAAGCAGAAGAAACAGACTAATACAAGGAACAAGCCACAAAATAATAAATACAATATTATTCCATTTATATAAAGTTCAAAACCAGGCTAAATTAAATTATATCATTCTTCAAGCATGTGTAGGTGGTAAAGCTATCAAGAAAAGTTAACGCAGTTATTATCCCAAAACTCAGGAAGGTGGTGATACAGGGAGAGGGAGGGGATGCGATGGAGGAGGATGTGGTCAGTGCAGAAGCACGGGGGGTTTCTGGGTGATGGCAATATTGTATTTATTAAGCTGGGTGATGGGTTGTACTGCTGTTCTTTATAACGTAATATACATTTTTTAAATGTTCCTATGTATTACTCAATAGTTAATAAAACCTATTAAAACCACATTTCAAAAAAAGACTGATTACTCAGAAAGGAAGCTATTTTAATTATCTGTATCTTCACACCGGCTCTTTATATTTGTTAAGTAAAACACCAATGTTTCCCTTGAAAGCGAGACTAAGAATAATACAGCTAGAAAAGGCAAAGTCCCTGCAGCTCACAAACTGTTCTCATTTGGTCTAATATACTTTATTCATCAGCTCAGACATCTTGGATGAGCTATTTTATTTAGCCTCTTAGCTGAATATCCTCAGGCCACAAGCTTAGCTGAAGCAAGAAAGTATTGAGCCTAGAGCTGACTCTCCTCCCACAGCAGCTTGTCGCCGCCATCGTGATGCTTCACAGCCACATCCACCCACTTACCACATTACCTACCACACTCGCTCCATATCTACTCCTTTCTTGTGTTTCTGGTACAGCTTCCCAGCAGAATTGTGCTGATGAGGTAGGAATATTTGGCTGTATCCACAGTGCCTCAAACAGTGACTAGCACATAGTGGGGCTCAAAGCAACATTGGTCAAATGGATAATAAATTTACAAGTTGTCAGCTGATACAATTAATACAACTAATACAATATTTTTCTCTTTATGTCCTTTGGGAGCCTGGGTGGATTAAAAATGTAAACACTTACAAATTCCACCTTTGTCTGTGGCTCCCCTGCTATTTCACAGTTGGCAATACCAAGCAGCTGTCCCCAGGACTGGTTCAGAGGAGCTCTTGTTCATTCCCCAAAAGCTCCTTTAGCAACAGACTGCCCAACTGTTAAGTAACCTCAATTTGAGGACAGGAGGGACTGTGTTCAGCTTTCTTATAATTGTATTCCCAGCACCTAAATATTTTTTGCGTGAATGAACTAATTAATTGATGCATGTTTGGGTAGTTGATTGTGTTCTGTGTCCCACACTGGGGGTGAGATAGGCCCCAAGTCCTCTCTGGGTGAGCTAGCACATTCTCTGGAGGAGGAGAATATTTGGGTTTTAATAAAATATTTTAAGGTCCCTTTTGAATAACTGGAATAGGTTACCTTTGAGAGTACTTCACCACCTACCACGGCATGGTGGTACTTTTAAATACAACAAAAATATAAAGGGTAGTTTTCAACATGCTTTTGAAAGCAGCTCCCAGGGAAAAAAATGTGTACTTGTGTATATATATGTATGTATGTGTGAATATGTGTGTATATATCTATCTATAGATAGATAGATAGATAGATACACGTGGTATGTACGTGCATATGTACATGTGTATGCATATGCATGTATGTGCATGTGTATGTATGTACGTGTGTGTATTTGTGTTGTGTGCATAATAATGATGTATTAGTCCGTTTCTGTTGCTTCTAACAAAATACTTGGAACTAGGTACTTTGTAAGAAAATGAAATTTATTGCTTACAGTTTCAGAGGCTGGGAAGTCTAAAGTCCAGGGAACACATCTGGTGAGGGCCTTGGTGGTGACAGTAACACAGGGGTCTCATATGGCAGAATGGCAGAGCAGAGAGAGAGAATCAGGTGCTCTCCTTTTAAAGCCCTGAGAACCACGTCCATGACCACCATTATTAATCCATTCATTAGGGCATGGTCCTCAGAATCTAATCACTTCTTCAAGGCCCCACCTTTCAATTACCATAGAGGATTTCCCACCCTCTTAACAGTCACAGTGGAGATCAAGTTTCAAATGCATAAAACTTGGGGGACACAAATCAATCCATATCAAATGGGAAATCATAAACTGACATTATAATAGTTAACGAGAAGAGACCATGATGGGTAAAGAGGCCAGCCTAGTTTCCTTGCCTATTTTGCTTCAAATGCATAAAACTTGGGGGACACAAATCAATCCATATCAAATGGGAAATCATAAACTGACATTATGATAGTTAACGAGAAGAGACCATGATGGGTAAAGAGGCCAGCCTAGTTTCCTTG
Source organism: Galeopterus variegatus (assembly GCF_000696425.1). Taxonomy (NCBI): domain Eukaryota; kingdom Metazoa; phylum Chordata; class Mammalia; order Dermoptera; family Cynocephalidae; genus Galeopterus; species Galeopterus variegatus. Next base: position 192,748 of record NW_007727140.1, on the reverse strand, counting down.
CCTATTTTGTTTAAAAAAAAAAAAAAAAGCTGATTTCATTGAATAAGCCATCCTGCAGGTTCTACCTAACATCTCATTAGCCCCATAAATGGGAGTCACTTAGTGATTCTGTAGTAGGTTTTATTTACATCTTTCATCTTTTCACTCCCTAACCCCACAAATACTAAGTGAGCACCTAGTAAGTTCCACGCACCATATCCTGGGATGGAGAGTAAATCAGATAGACAAAGTCCCTTCCCTCTGTGGGGAAAAGAGAAAACAAACAAACAAACAAACAAATATATGACCAAATTTCAGGTGGTGACATGGGCTGTGAATAAATTTAAAGCAGGAAAAAGCTACAGAGCAGAGGTAGAATGTTCTGGGCCACCCTGAGGCAGTGAGCTTGGGCTGAGTTCTGAGTGAAAACGTGGAGGAAGAGCCCTCAGGATGGAGGGAACAGCAAGAGCAGCAATGAACTTGTCTGGAACAGCAAGACGGGCGGTGAGGATAAAGCAGACTGGAGCCCAGCAGAGACGATCTGAGATGGCATCAGCCCTCATGAACAAGGGTTCTGTTGAAATTCATTCCTGGGTACCTCATTGTATTAGTTTGTTTTCTGTTGCTTGTAACAGAAAACCAGAAACTAGGTAATTTTTAAAGAAAAAAAATTTATTTCTTAGTTTTGGAGGTTGGGAAGTCCAAAATCTAGAGAGCACATCTGGTGAGCACCTCCTTCTCGGTGGTGACTCTCTACAGCAACGCAGAGGGTCACATGGTGAGAATGGCATAAGCAAGAGAGTTAAAAAGCCATCAGAACCACTCCCTGATAACTCATTACTCCATGAACGTATTAACCCGTTCATGAGAGCATAGTCTTCACAATACAATCACCTCCTAGAGGCCCCAACCTTTCACAAGCAGTAATTGGATTTCCCACCTTCTTAATGTTACAATGGGGATCAAGTTTCCAACATATGAACTTTGGGGGGACATTCAACCCATAGCAATCACCATCTGTGATGGACTCCAGAAAGGTCATCAGTTACATTCAGAAGCAGAGAAGAACAATTCTAGGTATTAAAAGAAAATAAGACCTTCTCTGTTGAGGAGAAAATACATATGCATGCAAAATGCAGTGGGTCTTGTCTAAGCCTTCATCAAACGGGTTGGGATCTTATTCCACCCCCACCCACCACCTACTCCCAGTAGCCGGAATGAAAAACATAATAGAAATTAACTGCTGGGCTAGACTTCTTTGGGATGAAGTCTCTCAGCTGTCACCCCTGCTTCCCTCTTAAATGGCTGACGTCATCTCTGATCCTCCCCCAAACAAGTGGCTCTTTCTTTGGTCCTAGATAATTAGCTTCCCCAGACACAATGGGAAGGCCTTACTCCATGCTTTTAGGGAAGATATTGGAAGCACAAGGAAATAGTAGTGTTTTCCTTGGGCTGTGGGACAAATGCTCCAGCAATGAAAGTTTTTTTATGTTTGTAATTATGCACATCCTGCAGTATCTGCATAATGGGTCCAATTCAGCCGTGGCCTTGCTGAAAAATAGCCATGTCCATGGAGGAAGGTCAGTGCATGATGAGTGAACAGGAAGCCATATGCTGATAATAGTGCCTTAATTTTATTTTATTTTGAGAATGAACTTTGCTCTTTCAGTCAATTTGTCTGCAAGCATTTGCAAGCATATTCTAAACACACACACACACTCTAAAATGCACATACTTAAAACCAGCCTTTGCTCTGTGAGAATCTTCATAAAAAGATTTTAGGTGGTAGGTAAGCTTACTGATAGATTCTTCCTGGTGCATGGTGGATTTTTAAAGCTAGAGTAGGCCTTATATAAGTTAGTCAAATTTATTGCAGCTGGGGTAAGTCAGGAACACTACTGCTAAAGCATGCAATGTAACTAAAACATAAGCTGGGTTTAGGTTCATCTTTCAAAATATTTCTTTAGAGAACAATACAAAGTTTCAATTTTGATTTAAATAGATTCACCAGAAGCTTTTTCTCCCCTTTTTACACTTTGGTTTTGCTCATGGCTTAGCAGAATATCTATGCATCTAGATCAGGGCTCAACTAAAAAGTTTTCAGATAAATTTCTTGACATTTTTCACTATGCAAGGAACATCAAAAAGTTCATGAAAAAATTCAATCCAGATAATACATATCTCTCCATGAACGTTTTGTAGACCCCTCATATGACCTTAGTTTGCAATGGCATCTTCAAACTGGAGCTGTGTACAGTGTTCTTGTAGCTAATTTGTCTCAACCTTAAGTATGTGACAAATGTCAAAGGTTCTAATAAAATCATTCTGAAGAGATCATTTATTAACATGGCCCGACCCAAAGTGGTGTTATTAAGTCAAAGAGATATGAATTCCTTATTTGCCCTCTACTAAATGTCAGGGTTTCAATGGAGGAAACAAGTTTCACAAAATGTTCAAGGGGAAGGATTTTATATGCCCCCTCATTCCTAGTATCCTCAGGTCCAGAGAATTGATACCATCTCTCTTTCTCATATACATGTTTATAAAAAGGCTTTTGTGGCTCTCGCTTTATTTTAATCATATTTTTCTAAGAGACAGTGTGTATCTCCTTTTTCCCAGAGCAACCACAATGGCACTCATTCACTTCAAATCCTGCCCTAGTTGAAGTCCAAAATAAAGTTGTTCCCTTGATGAACTTAATCATTTCTGGAGGTGTTTTCCCCACCAGCTGTTGCTCCTGGTTATCCAATCAACCTTGGTATGCTTCAGTACACAATAAAATAAGTAGCCAGGTCACCAGGGTGAGTGCTAACAACTCCCTGGCTTCTCGAAGCTTCCCACTGCAGCTTCTGGCCATTTAAATGCCATGAAAATAAGAGATTTACCACCAATGACAGTTTCTTTGTCCCTAACTCCACTGTGCCTACAGCCAGTGCTAACAACTCCCTGGCTTCTCGAAGCTTCCCACTGCAGCTTCTGGCCATTTAAATGCCATAAAAATAAGAGATTTACCACCAATGACAGTTTCTTTGTCCCTAACTCCACTGTGCCTACAGCCTCCTTGCATTTTAATTAGGGCAAATAGTACATTCCCATTCCAGGCTGAAATCCAATGCTCCCTTGGCTTTATTCTTAGGTGGCACAGTTTAAAAGATATATTCTTCTGTTTTTCACTCTTCATCTGCCAGAAAAACTTCAAAGAGTAGAGGAAAGGAAACTGGGGACTGGGAAAGCAGTATCCCAGACATTTTTCCATGTACCTACTCCTTATGTGTGTTTGCTATCCTTTCCCAACTTCTCTTTGCAAGCCAGGATGTTCAGGTATGGAACAGCTGACTAAGTAAGGCTTCACTTTTACTTCCAAAAATCAAGACTGGGAACAGCACTAATCAGTCCCACTTCTCCTCCTCCTAGTCCTCCCACTTATTTCTCTGAGGCCAAGATCATGATCTCAAAAAAGGATTCCACAGAGAAGTTGTATGGGACAGGTACCAAGATAAACATTTTTACCTTTCACCTGACACAAAGACATCCTATCAGAAAGTTGGGGCATTTAACATGGAAAATAAAATGGAAGTAACTGAAAATTGCAACTATATATTATACAAAAGAGTCAGTTTGCTCTGGTAATACTGATGTGACCGGGAAAATGACTGAAGCCAAAAATCAGTTTCCATGGTTCATTTTCTCTAGTTGAACTTTACCACCTGTATGCATGAAGACACAACCTACATACTCCACACTTCATCAAGGATTCCAAATTTTTGCGTGTTTAAATACACAGCATATCAAACATCTCTCTTGCCCCAATTCCATTTTATTCCATACCAAGAAATGTTTGCTTGATATATACAGGTGAAACTAGTCCAAAATAGACACAGGATCTGACCGATGGAAAGTAAAAAACTAAGAAAAGCATTTTTAGAGTTAATAAATGAGAAATTAATGGACAAATCATTTTTATGTTGTTAAATTAGACCAAAAAGCACTGGATGGCCACTCATTTATATAAGTTGGCCACCGAGCAATGAATTTTGTCCAAGTGGGCACCACTGATCTAGGGCAAAACTGAGTAGGGACTTTGAGGAAACCCCCGAAGTAAATGACAACTAACAAGGGAAGTTACTTTAAATTCTGACTTTAATCCTTCACAGGAAGAGACAATGGATGCACGTGGCTATAAAATGAACCTCTCCATTCCATACCAAGAAATGTTTGTTTGATATATACAGGTGAAACTAGTCCAAAATAGACACAGGATCTGACCGATGGAAAGTAAAAAACTAAGAAAAGCATTTTTTAGAGTTAATAAATGAGAAATTAATGGACAAATCATTTTTATGTTGTTAAATTAGACTAAAAAGCACTGGATGGCCACTCATTTATATAAGTTGGCCACCGAGCAATGAATTTTGTCCAAGTGGGCACCACTGATCTAGGGCAAAACTAAGTAGGGACTTTGAGGAAACCCCAGAAGTAAATGACAACTAACAAGGGAAGTTACTTTAAACTCTGACTTTAATCCTTCACAGGAAGAGACAATGGATGCACGTGGCTATAAAATGAACCTCTCAGGTAAGTAATTCTCCCAACATCTACTTCTTCCTTTGCTTCCCCTCAGAGCCAGTTCTAAATTCTCAGCTGCCATGAAATAGAAAACACTAAACAAACAAACAAAAAAGAACAAGAAGAAGAAGAAGACATGCAGTAGTTGAAAGATGAGGGAAATCACAGGAGCACAGGTTAGCTCTGGTTTCCTACCAGAGGACCCAGGAAGAAGCTCAATGGATTTCTACTAAATTCTGAGCACTGTACTATGTCTGAATATTCACAACTAGCAGAACTATAGAGAGGAAGTACTTAATAAATATTTGGTAACTCAATGAATAAATTATAAAGAGCTGTAAAGTTTGGAGACGAAGCATAATGGCTACTACACATCTGCTTAACAAATGGCCTGGGCTACAAGGGTGCTTCAAAAAGTTCATGGAAGAACAGAATTAAAAGACAGTACACATCTTTCCATGAACATTTAGAAGCACACTCGTATTACAGATGCTCTGCGAGCCTAGACTGACTCATTCTCAGCTGTATGCAAATGGCTCCACTTTAAGAATTTAGAGACTTAGTGTATTAGTTTTCTAGGGTGGCTGTAAAAAATGGTAACAAACTTGGTAGCTTAAAATAACAGTAATTTATGCTTTCACAGTTCTGGAAGCCAGAAGTCAGAAATCAGAATCTCTGTACTGAAATCAAGATGTCAGCAGGACTGCACTCCCTCCAGAGGCTCTAGGAGAATCCTTGCCTCTTCCGGGTTCGGGCACCTGCCAGCATTCCTTGGCTGTGGCTTCATCAGTCCAGTCTTCAAAGGCAGCATCTGCAAATCTCTCTCTGTTCCATCTTCACATTGCCTTCTTCTCTGTGTGGACAAAATTTCCCTCTGCCACCCTTGTGTAAGGATGCACACGATTGTTCCTAGGGCCTATACAGATAACCCAGGATTATCTCCCTATCTCAAAACCTTTAACTTAATCACATCTGCAAAGACCCTTTTTCCAAGCAAATAATCTTTACAGGTCCAGAACTCCTAGGGCCCAGGATTATCTCCCTATCTCAAAACTTTTAACTTAATCACATCTGCAAAGACCCTTTTTCCAAGCAAATAATCTTTACAGGTCCAGAAAGTAGGACCTGATGTCTTATCCATTATTCCACCTACTATACCATGAAAATTTAGTATTACCAAAAGAACAGAGAAGGCAGCAGTGATTGCAAGAAGTCTCACAGTGTCCTTATCACTGTGAGGATACTTGATGCAAACGTGTTATTTCTGCCTACAGTTACGTATGTGGTATTACTGACATAGCACATGTATCCAAACATTTTGGTTTCAAACAAAAATCTGAGCTGCCCAACAGCCTCCAGAATCGAACAATTATCTAAGTTGGGGAATGTCTACATTATCCACACTGAGTGAGCTAAAGCCTAGTTTCTCTTGCTTATCACTTTGCCTTAGCTTTACCAACCACTCTTCCTTATTGGTAAACACAGTACGTGGGAAGAAACCCATGAGGGAGTTAGCTTATGCAGATAGATTAGTTTGTGCAATAAGAATGTACCCTATGGCCTTTTATTTAGTATATTCATTGATGGGTCAAGTTGGGTACTGGCAGGCGATTTGGGATTGAACCCTTAGATTTATTGCTATTTTCTTTACCACTCTAATGTTCTGCACAGTTCTCCATGGTTCTTGGGTTTCTTGGTTAGAAACACTGCCTGAGGTGGGGCCAGCCCTACGCATGCATGGTTTATTCCTGCTCTTGCCTACTGTGAGACTGTGAGCATAGCTTACTCCATCTTGAAGCCCTTACCACTCGTTACGTCCTTTGTGTGAACCTTGCCCGCAAAGGCCTACAGTAACTAGGGGTAAGATAGTTAAAACAATAGGTAGAAACAGCTTGTTGATACAACGATTGAACATTGAAATTGAAATTAAATATTGAAATTGACTTTTGATTTTTTACTGTGAGTACACAATGGCTAGAAATTTAACCCGCCATTATTTTTGCACCATCAGTGCATATGTCAATGAAGTGAAAAAGGCAAGTAACATCTTAAAATTATTACAAAAATAATTTAGACCCCACAGACCCCTGGAAAAGGTCTTGGGAAACTGAAGGGATGTATGGATCACATTTTGAGAACTGCTGCTTTAAAGGATAAAGTTTTAACAATATGTCAAAGCCATTGTCAATAACAAGCTAAGATCTTCAGTCAGATGGGGGCAACATAATTATGACTAATCCCAAAATTAGTTTTGCAAAAATAAGTGGTGAAAAGGTAAAGCAAATTGACCCCATTTGTCATATAAACAGTTTTGAGCAATCAGGAAATATTTGAGGCTAAAGGTAAGCTATGAACAAGATGCGAAAGAATCTGAATGACATGGATATAATCAGTGACTTGAAGGCATGGCCATCTTAGGGCAACTGAGTGGAGAAACACCTCCCCATCCATCCCTTACCTCTCATGCCTCACCTCCCCTGCCTCCCACGTAATGAGGGAGCAAAGGACACCAGAGCAGCTCAGTAGCAGCAGGAAGAACGAGGTAAACAGAGCACAGTGTATCTCTTGGTTGCTCTGACATCCTGGGGCCAGCCTTCCTGATGATGAGGCTCTTTCTTGCCACTTCCCAGCAAACAACCTTGGGCAAATTCCCAAACCACTCTCTGTCTCAATCTCCTCTTAGAAATCTGAATATAATATTAATACTTTCCTCATATGATTCTTGTAAAGAGTCCATGAGATGATGTATTTAAAGCATGGAGCACTATGTCTGAGAGAGCAAGCATTCAATAAATATATCTTAATAAAAATAAGAAACATATTTCTACACTGATTCACGGCCCAGTTGTCTTAGTCTGTTCCTGCTGCTATAAAGTACCTTTGACTGGGTAATTTATAAACAATAGAAATTAATTCCTCATAGTTCTGGAGGCTGCGAGGTCCAAGATCAAGGCACCAGCAGGACAGTGTCTAGTGATGGCTTGATCCTCATTGCTATGGGTCAAATGTGTTCCCCAGAAGTTCATGTATAGAAAACTTGATCACCACTGTAGTAGTGTTAAAAGGGTGGGAAACCTGATTACGGTATTTAGAAGATGGGGCCTTTAAAAGGTGACTGGATTGTGAAGATTATGCCCTTGTGAATGTATTAATCCATTCACAGGGTAATGGGTTATCTGGGGTGTGGACTGGTGACTTTATAAGGAGAGCACATGAGAGAGCTCTTGCCATCCTTGCCATGTGATTGCCTACATTGCCATGGGGCCCTGTAGAGTTCCCACCCAGAAGAAGGTCCTCACCAGATATGCCCCCTGGACTGTGTACTTAACCAGCCTCTGAAATTATAATATATAAATTTTGCTTCTCTATAAACTACCTAGTTTCAGGTATTATAACCAAGAGAAAATGGACCAATATACTCACAGATGCTACATTCTCACTGTGTCCTTACATGGTGGAAGGGACAAGTGCTGTGTACTCACATGGCAGAAAAGGGGGCAGGAAACTCCCTCAAGTCTCTTTTATAAGGGCACTAATTCTAATATACTCACAGATGGTACATTCTCACTGTGTCCTTACATGGTGGAAGGGACAAGTGCTGTGTCCTCACATGGCAGAAAAGGGGGCAGGAAACTCCCTCAAGTCTCTTTTATAAGGGCACTAATTCCATTCATGAGGGTTCCAACCTCATGACCTATTCACCTCTCAAAGACCCATCTCTTAATACCAACATATTGGAAATTAGACTTCAACATAAATTTCGGAGGGACACAAACATTCAAATCATAAAACCAGTGTTTGGTAACTTTTCCCTACACGTATAAATGCTTAGCCCAGCATCTTGACAGTGATAAATGTGTAGTAATGGTTACTTCTGCCCTCTCCTGCCAGACTGGAAAATCTGTCTGGACCTGTCAATTCGTCCACGCTGCTTTGAGTGTCATGGCTCTCTAACCAACAGTTCACTGAAAATCTGATGCTTAAATATGAAAAAGTATACACAAATGTACAAATTTTTATGTAAAAATGGAAACATTTGTTATATGGTAGAATCATGTTTTACATTTTCTTAAAATCTTTTTATTGGTGTTGAAAACGTGTTTGAAAAACAAAGGAATCATTTCTAAAAAGTACAACTAGCAAAACATTTAACCCACCAACAACAGAAAAAAACATATCAATCCTTTTTGCTAGTAGGTTTCTGTGGTAGAGAGACTAATACACCCCTCCCAAGATGTCCACATTCTAATCCCAAGAACCTGTGAATATGTTACCTTACATGGCAAAGGGACTTTACATATGTGATTACGTTAAGGACCTTAAGATGGGGAAATTATCCTGGTGAGCCCAATATAATCACAAGGGTCCTTAAAAATGGAAGAGGGAGGCAGAAGTAGTCAGAGAAAGTTGTCACTTCAGAAGAAAGGCAAAAAGAAATCCTACATGCCTGCCTTTGGAGAGGAAGGGGCCATGTGCCGAGGAATGTGAGTGGCCTAGAAGCTGGAAAAGGCTAGGAAACAGATTTTCTCCCAGAGCCAACACCTTGATTTTAGCCCAGTGACACCCATGCTGGTCTTCTGAAATACGGACTTGTAAGATAATAAATTTGTGTTGTTTAATTCTCTAAGTTTGTGGCAATCTGTTACAGCAGCAAGTAAAAACTAATAAAGGCCCAAAGATTACCCAATCACCCTTGGTATGCTTCAGTGCACAACAAAATAAGTAGCCAGCTCACCGGATGGGGACTAACAATTCCTGCGGCCACACTAAGCTCCCCAGTGTAGCTTCCGGCCATTTAAATGCCACGAAATACTGTCCTTACCCCTGAAGATTTAGATTCAAGAGGCCCGGGGCATGAGAATACCTATGTCTAACAAGTCCCACAGGTGACTCTATTAAAGACAGCCGGTGGTCCATACTTTGAGAGACATTCATTCTAATGTGTTATGAGTTTATAATTTAGGTGATGATATACATATAATTTCGATCCCTAATAGATAAATATATATGTATTCTTCCAAAGACAGGTCCACAGCAAGGGGCAAGGGTAAAAGGTTGGAAACATCCCAGACCACATAAATTCTTTTGCATGGTTATGTCAACAAAAACTAGATACAGAATTAAACCAGATGAGATCTCGTCTGCTCTCTCCTGTGTGGCCAATGCTTCAGGGCTCTGGAGCAGGTAAAGTAGAATCCTGGCAGCCCAAGTATATGCCCAAGCCAGAACCCCTCCTAGCCTCCCACCTGGCCCACCTGTTTCTTTAGGAGGTGGTGACATGCTGGCCCAGGGTGTGTCATCTTCAAATTGAACCCAGTTGCTGATGGCTGAGGCCAGGTCAGGTGGGGGCTGTTCAGGGCTCCCAGGAGGGGTGGCCGCTTCAGAGATGAGGCCCATCTTTTCAGAGGAGTCATCCTGCTCTGAGTGGGAAAGGTCCTGAGAGCCTCCATCCACCATGTGATTCTCCCCAGAGGAGCTCTCAGACCGGTCTGAGGATGACGACAGTACTGGGAGGTGCTCTTCGGTGCCCCCTGAAACAGATACCAGACACCACCATCATGTGAGGAAGGCCACTCTTCAGAACTGTCTCATGGAGGCAAAAACTAAGGATGGGCAAGGTTGACTGCAGCACCAGTAGGTGGGGGAGAAGAAACAGCCTCGCCCATCTGCCTCGGTGCTGAAGGATTACCTCCCTAATGATGTGTAAAAATGATAGCCTCAGCATGTCCTCAGTCAGTATGCAGGAAGAGTGAGACCAGGAGTCCTGTTCACTATTCTTATCCCAGCATCTACTCCAGTGCTTGGGGGTCACAAATGAAAATGCCTACAGAGGTCAAGTAAGAAGTATACTTGAGTTGAGTCGGATGAGTGAAAGGCAATAGAGACTGGTGGAGACTGTGGCTGAACAGGAAAGCTTCTATCTGAACTAAAGACATTTAAATTCAAATTCCCTTTTTTTTTTTTTTTCTTAAAAGATGATCAGTAAGGCGATCTTAACCCTTGACTTGGTGTTGTCAGCACCACACTCTCCCAAGTGAGCCACGGGCCGTCCCTTAAATTCAAATTCAAACTCTGTGCAGTCCAAACTATACACATCTTCAGTCCACCAAGTAGAAACCTTACACAAATGACCAGATGAACATGACATAGTCTCTTCCTGAATCATTTTATTGGTCTTGGAATATTTAATAGCCTTCAAAAATTTTTTATGAAAATAAAAGATCTATATCGTGATTATGGTGGTGGATACACAAATCTATACATAGGCTAAGATTCGTCAACCGTACACCAAAAAATGTCAATTTTACTGTATGAAAACTTTTTCAAAAATCAGAGAATATGAAAATCCTTTATCCCATCACTATCCAAACCAACTGGTCTAACTGCATGTGATCAAAGCCTCTAGACTAGCACTGTCCAATAGAAATAAAAGGTGGGCCACATACACAATTTTAAATATTTTAGTAGCCCCATTTTTAAAAGTAAGAAGAAATAGGAGAAAATATTTTTATAATACATATTTTAACCCAGTGTCATGAAAATTTATCATTTCAATATGTAATCAATATGAAAATTGTTAATGAGATATTTAATCCTTTTTTTTAAAACTAGGTCTTCATAATATAGTGTAGGTATTTTATACTTATAGCACATCTCAATTCAGACTCACCACCATTTCAAGAGCTCAGTAGCCAGATAGCCACCATATCAGATAGCATACCTGTAGACTCACTCTTCCCAGGTGTTATAAATGAAGGTGGGATAATTTCAGTTGGTACTGGCAGCTACAGTAGAACAGACCAACTGACATGGCTTGCAAATATCCCCCAGATCCTACCTTGACCTTCATACCTGAGCCCCAGTTCCCTAGAAGTGAATATAGCCATATTCACTGTGTTCAAGGATGACAACGCTGAGCTCTTTCCATGTGCCAGACTCTGTTCTAAGCACGTTACATATGCTAATTCACTCAATCCTCACAACAACCCGTGAGATAGGTACTGTGATTATCCTACTGTACAGATAAAGAACTATGCACAGAGAGGTTAAATAAACAATCTACCCAGGGGCACGTCACTCATCGGTGATGGAGCCAGGACTTGAGCCCAAGAAACCCGGTTCTAGAGCCTGTCAGTCTTAACAACTACACTTTAAAAATTGAGAAATTCCAAATTGTTGGTGGGAGTAACAACCAAACAGGCTGAGAGTAATGCACTTTGTAAATATTAAGTTTACGTTCCTGGGAAAAAAAGAAGATCGTGTTTCCAGGCCCCTTTTCAGGGCCCAAAGTTTCCTAAGATGCCTCTTCCTGGCTTCTAAGGGAAAGAATTCACACATCTCAGGAAAGTGATGAACTGGCACGTTTTTCTGTATTAGGATCCCACCCAAAGAATGACCAAGTAGAAGCAACAACAAACAGGCACAGTTCTTCGCCAATCTTTTTACCTTAGGAAACAAAAGCACTCCTTACCCTCAGAAGGGACAGGAAAGAGTGGCTCTTCATTGAAGGAGACCCACTCTGACTGGTGGGTAGCAATCACATGGTCCAAGGTCGTCATGCTAGGAAGGCACTGGTCATCTTCAGACTGCTGACCTCAGGCGGACCCCAGAATAATGTCTGGGGTGGTAGCACGGTGCACTTGGGCTTAGGGTCTGTTACAGGGGTCTTACCAAGAACAGTACTCAGAACGTAGACCAATTAGTCCCTCTTGCCTTTGGTTAATCTGCCAATCAGAAATCTGTTTAAAAAAAAAAAATTAAAAAGGATAACCATCACATTATACCCAATCCACATGGGTCTAGGGCTTTTAGCACTGCCCACAAGGAGGTCTGAGGTGGTTTCCAACTTGCCTTACTTCTGTCTGCTCCTGTCATTCCCCCACCTTTTATACAGAAATATCTGCCTTTAGCATCAAGATCTCTGGATAAGCTTTCACATGAACTTGTAAATAATCCAACAAATTTCAGCAATTAGATTTCCTAATTTCCCCAATTATTATATTTTAGAAATACTATCTATAATATAGTGCTATCATTATAAAACAAATATTAAAACTTTTCAAAGTGCTTTCACTTTCTTTTCCCAGATGGTAAAATAAAAGCATGTTGTTTTCTATTAAATCAGTGCAGTTTCTTGCCTTAGGCAGGTAACTCCTCACAAGCCTAAGTTAAATCTTTGGCAGAAACCCAACAATATCCAGATGGTATCTCCAAGCGTGGTTTACCAGTCAAGAAAAATAGAAATGGAGTCATCTCGTTCATTTGGAGTAAGAGGATAGTGAATATCCGCGTTAGAGAAAAGTGTGAGTTAGAGAAACACATTTTCAATCTAAGCCAGTTCGAATTAGTATGTAAAGGTCTAGCCTTTACTCACATTGCGATTATGTTCTATGTACACTAAATTGACTTATAATTTTGTTTATGCCATTAGGTATTTTTCAAACCTGAATTTAGCTCTTGATCTAATAATGAATTAATAAAATCTGAATTAATGCAAAATTAATGTGCTTCCACAAAAGAGCTACTATCTGCCTTGAACAAAGTCAGTTCTTATGAACTGAATGCTCACAATATTCAGATAGTTTCTAGAACAACTTAAATCATAGCCTTCCAATTGGCACACATAAAAAATAAAATGTTGAGAAAATTTTACTACAAGTTATTATCTGCAGCAAATAATCTACAGTGGGGAAAAATCAGAGCAGAAACAATAAACAACTTTCGCTTTTTTTGGTGATTAAAACAATTAATTTTGTTGTATGATACTTCCTAAAAACAACTAGTGTTTACATAAAATCCATAATTTTCAGAAATACATTCCCATACCATATGTCATTTGATTCAACAGTTGAATAAGACATGTGGTACATAATTCTTCCATAGATATATGAAATTCTTTCATAGATATATATATTCTTTCTGTAATTCTTTCATAGATAAAGAAATCTGGGCTAAGAGAAGTTAAGTGACTTATCCAACACTTTTAGTATTTCCAGGTTCTTATGTGGTACCCTAAGCTTCCTAAAATGCTTCCTTTAGGCTTCTAAGAGAAAGAATTCACCAATCTTGGGAGAGTGACAAAGTGACTCTTTCTCCGTAATGAGATCCCACCTAAAGAATGATCTACTAGATGCCATTACAAGCAGGTGAGTTAGATGCACCAAGCTAGGAAGTGATCAATCCAACCCTTGAACCCAACTCTTCTGATGCCAAACACTCTAACCCTGGGTCACAGCCACAAAATAGTAGCACAGAATACTGTGTATATAGACTCGCACCCATCTTTACACCCAAGTACTTTACAAATATCAATTACAACGGAACGACAATGAAATGCCCTGCAAAACTCCCATTGTGGAAATCTGCCAGAATACCCAAGCTATACATGGGAAGGAGAGCCCAGAAATCTCTTCTCCAAGTGCCTCTTCTAAGATCCCAGGACTGCAAACAGCCTGGAGAGTGCAGCTCTCCTAAGCCAGATCTTATCAGAGAGCAACAGAGTCCAAAAACTCGAAGAGCTGATTCCCACAGGCTTCTGCCGATGAAGCCTTTCTCAAGCCCTGTCAAGTGTTAGTGTTGCTCAGTGTGGTAATGGCTGTAGGCCAAGATAAGACAGTAAAATTGAAGAGTCAGATTCCTCCTCTCACAACAATAGCAGCATGTAAACCAGCCCCCCTGCCCTCTCCAAAAAAAAAAAAAAAAAAAAAAACACAATACAAGTCCATGTGCTGACACATGCAGCGTCATAACTCAATGGGGAAAACATCCTGCCAATCTCGTGATGATGAACACAGCGAAATTCATGGATAAGGGGTGGGGGAGGGGGTAGAGGGGGAAAAGAAGGAAACGTGTAATGGGGAAAATATACAGAAATTTTAGAACTGGAGGGTTTTAAAAATCAGTAGTCTAACGCCTACGTTTTACAGATGAGAAAATTGAAGCCCAAGGAAATCAAGTGTAACAACAGAGTTTGAAAGCATGGGACTGGGCATTAGACTGTCTGGATTTGACTCTATAAGCCTCAGTTCACCTTTGTACAGCAAGAATAATAAAACTCACTTCATAATTCTGAGAATTAAATGAGATAATGTATGCCAAGTGCTTAGTACTGGGCATAATAAACCCTATGTAACAGTGACAATGATAATAATAGCAGGTGACCTTACAGAGGGCTTACCCTGTGCCAGGCCCCATTCCAAACCCTTTGTAAAGGTTAGCTCCTGCCACCACTGCTGCTATTGTTAAATGACTCACCCAAGGTTGTGCAGCTTGTTAGTGGAAGTCTTGGGACTAGAATGCAGATTTCATGAAATCACCCCATTTCTCTCATTTACACATTGTGGTTTTAGTGATTTCCCTACAGCTAATGTTGGAATCCTGCCAACGTTGCCAGTTGTGGAGCTCTTTTACCTGCCCGTAATCCCGCACCGACTGGGCTGATCGTCGAGCTAGGGCTGGGTCTGGAGCTCACAGACCCCGCAAGCCCATTGTCCAGACTGGGTCACAAACCCTTCACACACCAGGCTGGGTCCCCAGACCCCTTACACGCAGGTCTATGAGTTAGGTAACCGGAAAACAGGTCCTTGGAAGCCACAGGTTGGAAAAGCAGGGCTGCATGCCCGGCGGCTGCTCAAGACAATAAACTCCAGCCAAGGTGGCAGCCCCCCACAGTTGCACTAACGCCACCCACACACAACCTGCTCACAATTTGTTTACTGAACCACCCCCAACCAGCCCCAAGGCTAGGGGAGCCTGATTAAAAAATTCCACTTTCCCAACAGTCATTGTTAAAGCAGTTCACCTAGACCATTCTAAGTGGAGTCAAATGCTCAGTTACAGGGCCTGGAAGACAGTCTCTGAAACTTCCCCCTTACAGATATAGGCACATTCTAGCTGAGGAACCAAGAACATTTACTCAGAAAGTATGAATGAAAAGAAGAGCCCAAAGATTTATCTATTCTTCCTTAGCTTGTCCATCCCAGATCAGACATGGGCTGTTTACAGAAAATGAGTAGTCCCAAGAAAGGCTGGTGGAACAAGTTTATTACAGAGAACCTCCTCCATTATCCCGTGAAAGGCACTCTAGGCATTTGCCAGAGAACAACCCCATCCTATAAACTTAAGACACTAGATCTTGAGAAGTGCTGTGCTAGCAGCTACAAACCCACAGAGGAACCTAATAATTGGGAGCCTAAGTTCACACTGGAATTAGTTTCTTGGTAAAAACCTCACCCCATTTTTAGAGTGTGAATCATAAAGTCAGGCTTAGAATCACCACAGATGAGTAGTGACTCAGTACCAGCAGCAGGATTGGCCAAGAGACACTAAATATTTTATTGAAGTAATTGGGTTGCCATTTCAGAGAGACACTTCTGTCTCAGAATCCCTTACACACTAAGGTTTGAGGGTGGAGAATGCAATTGGCTGATAAGATGGGAGTCAGAGGAGTAGATTTGTCTCTAGTTCTCTAATATGGCAATCTCTAATATGCATTCGTGGGCTTCATGTGTCTGGAAACGTACCAGGTACCCTTTGAAATAGTGACCCTCAGCAGCTCACTCTCTAGTTGGGGAGATGAAGATACACAGAATAGCAAACTGAAGTCCGGGGAATAACTGCCTTGGGCACGCTGGAAGTCCCACTAGGGAAGACTTTGGGGGCTGAGACCATAAGGGACTGGGCAGGTTTCCTGAATTTGAAAGATGTCCTTGGTTGCACCAGAAGGGAAGAGTGAGGATGTCCTTGGGACAGAAGATCAGCCTGTGCAAAGACTAAGAATCAGACTCAGTGAGGCTTGTTTTGGGGTCAGTCTGATGACAGCAGAGTTGTCTACTAGGGTAATATGGGGGGAAGGGATGGATGGACCTTAAAAGCTAAGGAGAGTTCAACAGGAAATGAGGAGCTGCAGAAGAGTAGAGAGTGACTCAAGCAGTGTGCTTAAGGGAAATGAGCATTCCTCACACTGCTGAGCAGGAGCTTGGGGATGGAAGTCATCAGCCCCAACAGTACCTCTGGCGTGTGCCACAAAGTCAGGGGCCGGCATCATCGGGAACACGTACTGCGTACTGTGTGCTGGGCCCATCGTGGGCCTGGGGGTGCAAGAAAGAACAAGATATCATTATTGCCCTCAAGCAACAGGGAGGTGTGACTTCCAGGAGGTGTGACAGCCACACAGAACAATTACTAATCTCTGCTCTCTCCCCCTATTCTGACAGGTTCTCCATCAAAACAATGACAGCAGAGAGTATGGTGCTGAAGAGACAACTGAGGGCTTGAGCAGTGGGTGGTCTTCAGCTGCACCTTAAACTAGAAGGAGGGCTCTGAGCAAAAGAGCAGAGGGGCAAAGGCACTTGGGAACAGGGAGCAGGAACGGCATCTGAAGAGGGCAGGAGTGGCGTTGAGTGCACTGGAAAAGGAGGGGTTGGAACAGTGGTAGCTCAGAATTTCAGCAGGAGTTTGACCTCTCGAAACTACCCTTTCCACTGCCACTGCCTCGGGTCAGGCCCTCATCATCTCTCAGCCAGACTGTTACTAGTCTCTTATCTGCCTCCCTGCCTTCAGCATCGCCCCTCCAACCTATTATCCAACCTCTCATGCTAGAGCAGTCTTCCTAAAACCTGAAAATGGCCATGCCAGGGCTCTGCTTAAAAACTCCTCGAAAATTGTGCTATCCAATTCCAATACAGGAGCCACTAGACACAGGGACTACTGTGAAATGTGGCTAGTCCAAACTGAGCTGTGCTTTAGTTATAAAGTACACCATATTTCAAAGAGTACAAAAATGTGTAAAATATCAAAATTAATAAATTTTATATTGATTACATGTTGAAATGACAATATCTTGTACATACTGGCTTATGTAAAATATATTGTTAAAATGAATTTCACCTATTTAAGTTTTTTTTAATGGAGCTATTAAACAATTTAAAACAGATATGTGGCTTGCACTACATTTCTATTGAACAGCGTTACTCTAAAGCAGTCCATTCTTCATTTTATCCTTGTTTTTGAAGGATATTTTTCACTAGACATAGAATTTTTCCTTGAGTATTTTGTCTTTTGGTCTGAATGTTTCTAATGTGGAGTTGGTCATAATTTTCCATGCATATAATGCATCTTTTTTTCTCTAACTGCTTTCAAGATTTTCTCTTTATCTTTAGTTTTCAGCAATGGACTATGGTGTATATAGATGTGGTTTTTTAAATAACTCATCATACTTGAAGTCTGTGGAGTTTCTTGGATCTGTATGTCAATTTTTTCATTAAATTTGGAAAAATTTAGTCACCATTTCTTCAATATGTTTTTCTGTTTTCGGCCCCTTTCTCCATCTTTTCTATTGATCCATCTTCAACTTCACTTTTTCTTCTGTCATCTCCATTCTCCTGTAAGTTCATCCTATGAATTTTTTATCTTAGTTATTCAACTTTTCCATTCTAGAATTTTCATTTGATTCTTTTATAGTTTCTATTTCTCTGCTGAGATGCCCTATATATTCACTCATTGTAATAATATTTGCCTTTAGTTTTTTGAATATATTTGTAATAGCTGCTTTAAAGGCTTTGTCTGCTAAATACAACATCTGGAACATTTGAGATTAGTTTCTATTCACTACTTTTTTCCTTGACTATAGGTAATATTTTCCCTTTTTTTTTTTTGCATACCTAGTAATTGTTGATTATACTTGGACACATTCTGAATCTAATCTTTCTCTGCAAAGTGCTGATTTTTTGTTCTTAGCAGACTGACTACTACTGGCTGCTCACCATGAGCTTGTGCAGGCTTGGTCTTTCAGTTTGTTGGATGAATTTGTTTCCTAAGCCCCTCGAATTGCTGCAGGACTCAATTTCCAAACTCTGTCTTTCCTGCAGAGCTTGGCTTGCTTCTAGGCTTTGTTAGAGTGGATTTAAAGTAAGACTTACTCTAGAGCAAGAATTGGCAAATGTATTAGTCTATTTCCATTGCTTATAACAAAATGCCTGGAACTACGTAATTTATAAAGAAAACAAAATTTATTGTCTCACAGTTTCAGAGAGTGGGAAGTCCAAAGTTCAGGGAACTCATCTGGTGAAGGCCTTGTTGGTGGTGACAGTGGCACAGATGTCTCACATGGCAGAATGGTGGAACACAGAGAAAGAGAGAGTGACTCACATACTCTCCTTTTAAAGCCCTCAGAATCATGCCCATGAACTAAGGCATGGTCCTTACAATCTAATCACCTTTTCAAGTCCTCATCTTCCAATTACCACAACAGGACATCCCACCTCTTCACACTGTCACAGTAGGGACCAAGCCTCCAACATATTAAACTTTGGGGGACACAATTCAATCCACTGCAACAAACTACAGCCATAGCCTAAGTCAGGCCCCTTGCTTTTTTTGTAAATAAAGTTATTTTGGCACACAGCCACACCCATTAGTTTGCATATTCTCTATGGCTGCTTTTGCTCTGCTGTAGCAGAGTGAGTAACTGTAACAGATACTGGCTCACAGGGCCCAAAATAATTATTGATTCTTAATAATAATAATAATTACTACTTACCTTTTATAGAAAAAAATTTATAAACCCTCCTTGACAGCATGGTCCTTACCCCTAAAGCACAGACTTTCTGTATCTTGGCTTGCTTGGAAGGTTAGTAAGTTGTTAACAAAGTCTTTCCATTGTGGCTGAGCTGGATTGCCCATGTCTTCCAGTATGGCCTGACTTCTAGTGTCTCTGTCCCATTCTCAGTCGTGGGGCAGCCACTTTTAGTAAACTTTATGTGGTTTCAGTCTGTAGATGTGCTCTCCAGCTTGGCCAGGACTCTCTGGGTCACCCAGACACACTTTTGCTCCTCTCTCCCCATCCCCATGAAACTCTCTCCTCTCTATCCCCTGTCCTGCAGATTCCAGCTGCTTCCATTGCTCCACACTCTGATCTCTGTGCCCTTGGCTCAGCAGGACTGCTGTGCTCAGCTGAGATTCCAGCAGGGGACTGTGCTGCAGTCAGGAAACTCTCCCCTGGAACAGAGCCAAGAGCTCACCTCCACACTCTGATCTCTGTGCCCTTGGCTCAGCAGGACTGCTGTGCTCAGCTGAGACTCCAGCAGGGGACTGTGCTGCAGTCAGGAAACTCTCCCCTGGAACAGAGCCAAGAGCTCACCTCATGAGTTTTCCTTTCCTCAGGATAGAAATCTTATGCTGCCAGTTGACCAATGCCTTAAAACAGTTGCCTCAGACATTTTGTCATTTTGTGGTTGTTTACCAAAGAAGGGCTAGTTTGTTACCAGTTATAACCAGAATTGCTCCTTTCCTGGAACATTCCTTTCTGACTTGTGCTCACTTTTAAAAGGAGAAAAAGAGACCAGTTCAGATAATCTAAATCATTTAATACTGATGCCCTGAAAATTAATTAGAAGTTTTATAAAACTTTTATAAATCATTTGAGAGTGAAAGGAAGGTTTCATACAGCCATATGGACTAATTCTGTCCCTCCAGAGCTGGGACAATGTTTTATTTTGTCAGGTTAGCTATAACCATATAATACAAAAACAGTATTTTTGCCTGATTAGTGATCCAAAAGAGGTTGCTTAAGTCTTTGGCCATTTTCCCTTTATACATCATTTTCATTATGTATTCAGCTAGACAGCTTCTTTGAAAATATCCATATCCACTTGTTGGGTTTGAGGCTACTGACAAACACTATCCAGCCATCTGTTTAGCATTTATGCAGAAACATCTTAAACTATGTTCTGGTGCCAATTTCAACTCCCAAGTAAGGCCTGTTTTTTCCTGATCAAGAACAAGCATCTAAAGGTCAAAAGGAAAATGAGGAAGAAAGGAAGAATGGGAAAAATAAGACTACAAGAATTCTATGGACAGTCAGCCCTCCATATCTATGGGTTCCACAGCCATGGATTCAATCAACTGTGGGATGAAAACATTCATAAAAAAAATAATAATAATAAATAACCAAACAATTCTGTATGACAACTATTTACATGTGAGGTATTATAAGTAATCGAGAGCTGATTTACAGTATACAAGAGGATATGCATATGTTACACATAAATATTATGCCATCTGATAACAGGGACTTGAGAATCTGTGGATTTTGGTATTCACAGTGGGGGGAGGGGTGGTGTCCTGAAAGCAATCCTCCATGGGTAATGACTGTATTTCCTCACAGCTTTCTTCTAAGGCAAGACATTCAACTAACTTATCGAGCATCTACTATGCACTTGGAATTGTGCACAATACAATGATACAAAATAATATTGAACACAGTTTCATGCTCCGAGATCTCTGTCATAGTGGACAACAGAAGCCACAGAAGTTTAATGAGGAAGTTGAAGTAACCATGCTCCTGGCTTCACAAGTTTTTAGAATAAACAGAAGACTGGAAGGCCCCATTACCCATGAGAAAAACCTAAATCAGATTAAGGACTTCTCTCTTCTACATTATTTTCCTTTATGTGAGAACAGAGTTCTCATTAACAGAATGAACAGAATTCACTGGAGATCACACACACACACACACACACACACACACACACACACACATATTTTAATTAACAGGTGCCCTGATGCTCCTTTAAGAGAAAGAGATTTGAGAGACCCTGGTTGTTTGCTCTTCTTATTTCAAACTTTTCTCTTTCTTTCATTCTTTTATTTAAAAATTTCATTCTTTAAAAACAAAAGGAGACTGACCACTCTTCTTCCAATTTCCAATGGAAAGTGGAGAATAGAATAGACACCTCGGCCTCAAGTCAAAAACATATGAGAAAGAACCCCAAAAGGAACATATGTCATACTCGGACTATAGTCAGGATCTATCCACAATTCTTCATAAACTAACTTCCCCCTTCCTGTCTTACAATCATACACACCATCATCCCTGATCCCCAGGTGGCTTCTCCTCTCTCAAGTCACATTATTTGTGTGTACGGATGTGTGTATGCATGTGCATATAAGTATACATATACATAAATACATACATACCTGTACATGCATATGCATACGTACATCTCAAGATTATAGTTATAAAATTTTCTACTGTGTGATTTTTCTTAAAATAAACAATCTTGATGGCTGTGCTATCCAACAATTCCATGGCCCCACATTTGCAGACAAGGATCTAAGTCACACTTGGCTTGAAAAACAGGTTAGGCATTGCCTCTGATCTCTGGTACATTCCTGAGGCAGTGACCTTGAATGACATTTCCAAGCCCCAGAACAGTGTATCAAATCGGTGAATGGCCCTGGTAGGAGGTCAAGCTTTAAAGTCTGGAGAACACTTTCATGTCCCTTGAACTCTTAGAAGGTGCTGGCTTATCCCATCTTTGTAAATTCATCTTGGCTCATCTTTGTTTCATATTTTTGGAAAGAGGATACTAATATTTTACCTGTATAAAGGGAATTGATGTGGATAATTTCTTCTCATCTATATTTTAGAGCCATAAGTCCATCATTTTGGATGCTCCAACATGAAACTATCAGTTCTACAGAAGTCTACAGGAGTCTTCTGGGTCCTAATGGTGGCCATATTTCCTGGGCATAACCTTAGGCTTTCCAAGAATCTTAACAAAGTATTATTACCGTATTTCATTGAGCTAAGATGCCACAGATTTGTAAAATGCATCTAATTTCAGAGATGATAAAATATTTACATATAGAAATCCGACTCATATCACATATAGCCTTATATTTATGCCAAATAGTTACCAAAAATCATAATTAGTATATAGTTCCAGAATGCAAAGAACTTTATAGGTTATTTCAATTCATTTTTACAACAACCCTAAGATAAGTAAAGCAGGTATTTCCCTCACTTGATAAAGGAACTGCCTCAGAGAGGTTGTGTGACTAGTTCAAGGTCACACAGCCAACCATGACAGTTGGGGCAGATCACAAATCACCTGACTCTAAATTCTGCACTCTTTCCTGTACACCACATTCTGCCTTCCAGAAAGCAGGTATAACAGACAGAATTAGCTGCATCTCCCACATCTATTTCCTCTCACCACCCAACACCAGAGGACGAATCATTATTGGTTTCAGCCAATCACAGCAATGCCTGTTGCTGCCTTCCCAGCCTCCCTTGTACCTAGGGATGGCCACTCTACCACATTCAGGCTACTTAGGCATAAATGGAGATATGATGAGAAATACAGTTCTGAGAAGTATTTTTTGTCTTTATTGATTTTGTTTTGATTTCCCAGTGAAGAAGACAGATATAGCTCCTGCAGCCCCTACTCTTCTCACTTTCTCTTTCTTCCTGTCTTAAATAGAGTCATGACAGCAGGAGCTACAGTGATCATATGAAGGACAGTCTAAGAGAATCACAGTCATTGGCCCTGAAGTCACTGAGCCTCTGAACCAGTATCAACCATCATTCATCTATTTCTTGTGAGAAAAAATATATATATATTTTTGTGTAAGCTATTAATATTAGGTTTTCTGATGCATACAGATGAATGCATCTCTGACTGAAAAAATATCAGAGATGAGTTGTGGTAAGCAGAATTCTAAGGTGATTCTATGATCTCCACACCTTGGCATTACTCCTGTGATTATATTACATTGCATGACAAAACAGATTTTACAAATGCAATTAAGGTTACTGCTCAGTTGACCTGAAGATAGGGAGATTATCCAGGTGAGCCTAATGTAATTAATAAACCCTTTAAGCAGGAACTACAATCCTATACTCACAGGAACTGAATTCTGCCAACCACAGGCTGAAGCTTGGAGCAGACCCTGAGTTCCAGTGAGAACACCACTGGCCAACCCTTGATTTCTGCCTTGTACCCTGAGCAGAGAAACCATTCATTATGTGCCAGACTTCTGACTTAAAAAACCACAAGGTAATAAATGGGTGTTGTTTCAACACTTATTTTGTAGTAATTTGTTATGCAGCAACAGAAAACTAATATATAAATCAAGAAAATCTCTGATTTTCAATTAGATAGTAAAAGAAAAAGGAAGTACAAGAATAAAAAATGGAGAATTTACCCTGGAGCTCAAAATCTTGAGGTCCTGGACATAGCCATTATTAAATAATTTTCCAATATGGATAAGGGACTGAACAACTAAAATCAACCATCATCTATAGTAGGAAGTAACTCAAAGATAATACAAAACACAAAACTTATACATGTGGCACTTTGGGACATATTACATGGTTATTCTCTCTCCTGAAGGCTTCATTCCTTTTTCTGCCTTGCTTATTTAGGCCACTGCAAAATTAGCTTGCCTTTTCAGAGACATGGGGCAAGGCTGGGAGGGTGATGACCATTTTTAGTGCAAAAAGTCAAGAAACAATTTTGGGTACTTTCCCTATGAAGTTCAGGAAACCAATTCCAGTGAACTGGAGCAGGAAGGATTATACCACGCCAATGACTCTCCCTAACAGTGAGAGATTTTAACATTTTGGAATGCATTGAAGGTGGAATGAGTGGAGTGTAAGCAAAAAAGGAAGGAAATGAAAAGCAGAATGGATTGTGAAATCTTCTCTCACACTCTTCTTAAATAGGACATTTATTAATTCTTTAAAAAAATGGTTATTAGGGGCCGGCCCGGTGGCGCACTGGGTAGTGCGCCGCTTGGGAAGCGCGGTGGCGCTCCCGCCCGAGGGTTCGGATCCCACATGCGGACCGGCTCCCGCTCACTGGCTGAGCGAGGCACGGGAGCAACGCCGAGGTTTGCAATCCCGTTGCCGGTCCCTGGTCCGGTACGGGGGCAACACTGAGGGTTGCGATCCGTTGCCGGACACGGAAAAAGACAAAAGACAAAAAAAAAAAATGGTTATTAACAGCAATCACAATTCCTTGAACTTGTCAAGACAAGTGAACAGATATGATGCTGATGGGAGGGAGTGGGGAGAGGGAGAGGGGAAAGAGGAATTGGTAAAGGGACATGAAAATCAACTACATCGTATACTGATAAATTAAAAATTAATTAATTAATTAATTAATATGTTTATTAAACATCTGGTGAATGTTCCAGATACAAAAGTAATTGTGATAGATACAGACCCTGCCTTTAAGGGGTACATCCAAGAGGAAAAACAGATATAAAACAAGTAAATTATAAACAAATAAAATACCTGCAAATAAATAAAGCATTAAGACAAGGAATAACAAGGGATCTTATAATACCCAGGGTGATAGGAGACGATCTCTCTGAAGAGTTTACACTTATCTAGTACCTCAAGACTGAGAAGAAGCCAAAATGAAGAATATTCACCAAAGACACAAAAAGTCACAGATGGGAAAAACAAACAAAAACAAGAAAAAAACTCGACTTGGGAATAGGTCAAGAGTAGGCAAGAAGGAAATGAAGGGCAAATAGTATATTTCTCAGACAGACAAAAACTGCGGGAGTTCATCACCAC
>NW_007727140.1:162803-164623 GCF_000696425.1 Galeopterus variegatus | reverse complement strand
AGGGAGGTTTCGGTGATGGGACACAATAATCAACTACATTGTATATTGACAAAAAAAAAATTTTTAAATAAATAAATAAAAAAGATCCCATGCCAAAAAAAAAAAAAAAGAGTAGGCAAGAAGGAAAAGGTATGAGATAAGGCTGTAAAGGTAACTAGTCTGCAGAAATATGGGGTCTTGTGAGCCAGATTAAAACGTTTAGGTTATATTCTAAACACAGTGAGAAGTCACTGAGATTTTAAAGAGGAACAACAAAATTTGTTTTGCCTTTCAGAAGCCGGTGGAGAAGAATTTAAAGGAGAAAGACTGGAAGTGGAGAAAACAATTAGGAGGCTGTGGAATAGGTGAAACAAAAGATGATGTGGCCTGAAACAACCCAAGTGACCATCGAGGGACAAATGGACAGACAAAATGTGACATATCCAGACAATGGAATATTATTCAGCCTTGAAAAGGAAGGAAAGTCTGACACATGCTACCACATAAACCTTGAAGACATTATGTTAAGTGAAACAAACCAATTGCAAAAGGATAAATCCTGTATGATTCCACTTATATGAGCTACCTAGAGTAGTCAAATTAATAGAGAACAGCAGTTGCCAGGGGCTGGGAGGAGAGAAGAATGAGGAGTTAGTGTTTAATAGGTAAAAGTTTCAGTTCTATGAGACGAAAAGAGTTCTGAATGGATGTGGTGATGGTTGCACAACAATGTGAAAGTATTTAATGCCACCGAACTGCAGTTGGTTTTGGAATTTTTTTGGTGGCTGGCTGGAAAAAGGATCCAAATGAACCGTACTCTTAAAAATGGTTCAGATGATAAATTTTATGTTATGTGTATTTTAACACAATTCTAAAAATTAAATTTTTAAAAAATAACCACACCAGCTGAAATCAGGCAATCTTCATAATCAAAGGGAAAAATATGGTTGTTTTGTGACCTTTAAAACTTTTTGTCAAAACATTAAAAACTCTCTTACTATTCTAATCTAGAATATTAGACACATGGAAGGTTGGCCAGTTAGCTCAGTTGATTAGAGCACAGTCTTGTAACACCAACGTCAAGGGTTCAGTTCCCCATACTGCCACCCACCAAAAATAAATAAATAAATAAAAATTAAATATTAGAAACATGGAAATAAAGTGGTTTCTTTTACAAGGAAAAAAAAAGTTCATGGTTGCCTGAATCCTGACGGGGCAATGGAGCCGGAGAGAAAGAGAAGTTATCTGAGATATCTTTTAGAGGCGGAGTCTACAGGATGGATGGATGCCACAAGGGTGGACGTGGCTCCCGGGATTCTGGTTCAGGCTGGGTGGGCGACAGTGCCTTTGACTGCAGTTGAGGAGACAAATCAGGATTTGGAGTAGTACAAGCATTTCTTTTTAAATATGACACATTTAGGATGCTTGTTAGACATCCAAAAGACGTGTCAACCAGGCACTTGGACATGTGAGTTTGGAGCTCAGGGCTGGGGAGACAAGTTGGGAAGTCATCATCATACAGAATGGATCGGGTATCTAGGGAGAGGCTACGGCAAAGAGGAGAAGCATCCTGTAGTGGATTGAATTTTATCCCCTCAAAACACTGAAACTTGAATTGTGTCCCCTAAGTCTTATGTATTAGAACCTTAGCCCCCACTGTGACTGCTAAGATGGCGGAAAATCCTATTGTGGTAATTGAAAGATGAGGCCTTTGGGGAGGTGATTAGATTGTAGGAACGTGCAGTAGTGAATGGGTTAAAATTGGTGGTCAGGGGCATGTTTCTGAGGGCTTTAAAAGAAGAGGAGAGTCTGTCTCTCTCTGCTCTCTCTGCTTCCACCAT
>NW_007727140.1:158082-162277 GCF_000696425.1 Galeopterus variegatus | reverse complement strand
ACCATCTTGCAATGTGAGACCCCTGGGTCACTGTCACCACCAGCAGATGGACTTTGGACTTTCCAGCCTCAGAAACTGTAAGCAATAAATTTTGTTTTCTTTACAAATCACTCAGTTCTGTGTATTTTGTTATAAGCAACAGAAACGGACTAATACACAGCCAATGCTGGCACATGCCAGGGGCAGTGTGAGTGCAACCCTTGAAGCTCCATCCAAGTCCTAGAACCCTGTGGCTCCAACTGGACAGAGGAAGGGGGAGCCCCAGTTAGGGAGTGCTGCTGTGCCCTGCTCTTCAATACTTGGCTATGCAGGGCTTACAGGACCTAGACCAAGCAGGCCATGCCATATCTGGCCACTTGGAAACAGAAGAGTTTGAAATGGGGATTTCTCCATGAGATTCCTGGAATCCCAGCTTTGGAAAATATGAAAATGCTGCCAAAGAACTCAATAAATACAGGATAAAATACCCTCTGTGATGACTCTGCCATTAGGAGAGGGGCAGGGGCCAGGCATGTTATAACAAGAGCAGGAATTTCCTGAAACCAGAGACAATTTTAAAATTCTGAATAATTTTATTCAATAACTTATTCAATAATTTATCAATGAGATAATGTGGATGAGAGTGCCTGGTAGACTGCAGGGCATTATTTAAAAAGAGTGGTCTGCACATTGTCGTCAATCAAGTGGTAGAATGAAGAAAGGGATAAGGACCCTGGGAACAAAATTAGGTGCTTTGGAGACTCCTTGGGCCACTAATCCTTCTTCTCCATGCTGGTCAGGGAGGCAGAGGCAACGGAAAGGGAAAGGAAGTGGCTGGAGTGGCTCCTGCTTTCCTTAACCTGCCTCCTACCACCCCACCCAGGACCCAAGCACTGTTCATATGCAGGCTCACTTGTGCCATCCCATAGGTGAGGTACATTATCTCCTTTGTCCCCCACCAACCTCATGAGGTAGGCACTATTATTAATAATATCTCCATCTTAGAGATGACAAAAGCTGAGGCCAGAAAGGTCCAGTAACTTGCTTAAGGTCTGAGATTCCAACCAAAATCATTCCAACTCTAAGACTGTTCACAGACAATTCACTGTAACCAACCAACACAGATTAAGTGCCTCTAATATACCAAGTCCTGACCCTATGCTAGATGTTAGGGATAAAGAAACAAATGATACAGAATCCAGAAAGACCAATTAACCAGTGGCTTTGTACTCATGAAGGACTTCAAGTATTATGCTGAAAGGATTGAAAGATGTGCTGCCTACAACCTTAAATTCATATCCCAATACCAGACCACTCTGCATAGAGAGTTCAATAAGTATCTTTCGTAACTCCTATAGTTATCTTGAGTGTAGCAAAATTATATTACATTGTGGGTTTCTACGTGTGTGAGTATATATTAAAGGTTTTAACTTGGTCAAATAGAAATATACAAAAAAGGGCCGGCCCGGTGGCGCACTGGATAGTGCACCGCTTGGGAAGCGCGGCGGCGCTCCCGTCCGAGGGTTCGGATCCCACGTGTAGACCGGTTCCCGCTCACTGGCTGAGCGAGGCGCGGGAGCAACACCGAGGCTTGCGATCCCGTTGCCGGTCCCCGGTCCGGTACGGGGGCAACACTGAGGGTTGCGATCCGTTGCCGGACACGGAAAAAAAGACAAAAAAAAAAAGAAAAAAAGAAATATACAAAAAAGATCATAATATTTTTCTAATACTGTCTTGGAAATTCTTCAGTTTCTAATATAATGGGAAGCTCACAAAAACCCAAGGAAAATAGGTCTTTCTCCACCACTTCTGAGAGGTTTTGAACTTGAAATGACAGTGCAGGTTACTGTGGAGGATGGTCAAAGGTCACAGGGGTGGGGTTTAGGAAGCCCAGGGAGGCTTTCTAGAAGAGGCTATATTTAACCTGAGTCTTATGGGGATGCAGAACATACTGATTCAGACTATAAGCTCCTCAGGCAGGCAGGTCAGGTCCCCATTATTAACTATAATCATGGAAATATCTCTTACACTCTCTAAGCCTGAGTTTCATCTAATAGTATCTACCTCAGAGATTTCTGTAGGATGAACAGACGCTACATGTAAGACTTTCAGCATAGTGAGTAATAAGTGCCCAATGAATGTTATCTATTACCACTGTTATTTCTACCAGAAGGAGTTAGGCTGGTAAAGAAAGAGGGTAAGAACTTGCTGATTTCATTCCTGTGGTTATGGCATTCAGGAAGTGAAAGTGGAAAGAAGGTGGAGACCTTAGAAATTTGATGAAAAAATGAAGTAGTGGTGTGAGCTTCATTCAGCCTGAGAAAGGAAATGGTCTGGCCAGCTCAATATGAGACAGTGATTGGCCTCGAAATGAGCAGAGAGAGAAAGTACTGGAGGCAGGGCCACCATATTGGACAACTTTGGGACCCCATTCACATGGTCATCTGTGTGACCAGTGCCCATGGAATGTGTACTACGCAGTGTATGCCTGTGCAGCTGAAGGTGGCAACCTGCCTGGACGGGTGCCCCAAGGGCCTCTGAACAGCAGACCCTGCTGCGATAGACATCAGCCAAGGTGTCCACAGCTGGTGTGTCATCTGAGCCATTCCAGTCAATAGGGGCAGCTATGTGACCAGAGCTATCACCAACCTCTGGACCATATGGAATCTGTAGTGGATTGAATTATGTCCCTCACAAACTGCCTGAAGCTTGAATTGTGTCCCCCAAGTTTTATGTATTAAAACTTAGTCCCCACTGTGACTGTTAAGAGGGTGGAAGATCCTAGTGTGGTAATTGTAAGGTGGACTCTTGAAGAGGTAGTTGTATTGTAGGACCCTGCTGTAGGGAATGGATTAAAAATGGTGGTCAGGGACACGGTTCTGAGGGCTTTAAAAGAA
This sequence comes from Galeopterus variegatus, assembly GCF_000696425.1. Lineage (NCBI taxonomy): Eukaryota > Metazoa > Chordata > Mammalia > Dermoptera > Cynocephalidae > Galeopterus > Galeopterus variegatus. Next base: position 159,401 of record NW_007727140.1, on the reverse strand, counting down.
GAGGAGAGTCTGTCTCTCTCTCTCTGCTTCCACCATCTTGCAATGTGAGACCCCTGGGTCACTGTCGCCACCACCGGATGGACTTTGGACTTCCCAGCCTCAGAAACTGTAAGCAATAATTTCATTTTCTGTATAAATTACCCAGTCTCAAATATTCTATTATGCAACACAAAACAGACTAATACAGAATCCATATCCAAAGATGTCCGATTGTGACATGAGAGTCTAGGATTATCATAAGTTATCAGTACAGCTGCAGGAACATAGAACCTTCATTTCAGAAGCTCCTGTCAACATCCTCTATACCAAGAACAGCAAGGGTTAGAGGAAATTAGAGCTCCAGACCACAAATCTCAAGCTTGGTGAGGGACTCTACAATGAAGTTAGCTCAATAAAGATTTGTCTGGAAAAACACAGAGCTTCATTCCCCCAGGTAGACGACAGAGAGAAAAACTATTCTTTATCCTTCCTTCTTTTGTAGAAATGAAACTTTCCTCCTAGGCTGAACTGCCAGCTCCCCTCAACTCTCTGCCTGCGACTCAAATCTTCCCCATCCCAGAAGCCCTTGCACCCTGACATTCTCACAGCACGGTTGTACAACCGCAGGAGGCACCACGCATGTATGTTGCAATGTGAACTGTGCCCCCTTAACCGAAGGCTGCCTGGATCTGTGCAACCCATCGCCTGCAAAGACACACGCTCTCCCACATCACCTTCCACACTTTAGAAAAAGCAGGGAAATGTTGAATAATCAGGAAAAATCATTGACTGGTCAAGAAGATGAAAGTAGAGAAAACACCTACAGCCATAGGACTTGGGCTTAGTCTTCATTCAACAAGATAAAAGAAACAACAGTGATAGGAAACAGCAATTAAGCTTGGGTGATTAGGAGAATGGTCATGCCCTTACTAGCTGAATTGAGGGCAGAGAAGGTCCCAGTACATATCCTAAGGAAATTAGGGGTGACCCTATAAAGCGTGCAATTAATTGCAATTAATGAGGGGTGGGGATAGGGAATGAGTTTTATTTGGGATATGTTGAGATTCAAGCATTGTGAAACAAGAAGGTGGTTGTAGAAAATGTAGATTTGACACCTAGAGAAAAATTTGGGGTAAAAAGTTAGATTTTAGGGGCCGGCCCGGTGGCACACTGCTACACTGCGCTGCTTGGGAGCGCGGCGGCGCTCCCGCCGAGGGTTCGGATCCCACATACAGACCGGCCGCTCACTGGCTGAGCGAGGTGCGGGCGCAACACCGAGGGTTGCGATCCCGTTGCCGGTCCCGGTCCGGTACGGGCGTGACACTGAGGGTTGCGATCCC
>NW_007727140.1:137273-157136 GCF_000696425.1 Galeopterus variegatus | reverse complement strand
GTGACACTGAGGGTTGCGATCCCGTTGCCGGTCCCGGTCCGGTACGGGCGTGACACTGAGGGTTGCGATCCGCTGCTGGACATGAAAAAAGACAAAAAGGAAAAATTTAAAAAAAAGTTAGATTTTAGAGTCATCCAAGAAAAGATGACATATACAGCCAAGGGAATGAATAGGTTATCAATAGGGGAAATAAAAAGATAGACAAAAAAAGATGACTGACTCTTGCAGCACATCCATATACAGGGCATGGGAAAGGAGTTGGGAGGGGGTTGGAAAGGAAAAAAACAGGACCTAAAAGAGTCAGATGGTTAGAGAAACAGAGGAAAACCAGAAACCTCCAGGACCATAAAGGCAAGAGAGAATTTTCAAGAAGGAAGGTTTCTCTAGTGGTCCAATGCCGTAGGAGGACATAAAGGGGCTTGAATGATCACTGGGGACTCTTAAGAAAGTTTGCTGGAATGTTAGCTCTTTGAGGGATGACGCTGCCCTTCCTTGCATTATTTCCAATGCTCAGCGCCAGCTACACAGAAGGAAAGCAGCAAGCATTCGTGAAATGAAGCACAGCAGCTGAATTGGAAGCTCGATCGCAAGGAATTAATAACAAACCATGATTACAGTTTAAAGTTTACTGACTCTCAATACAGCTGTGTAAAAGATGGCAAAAAATTACCAGCGTACACATTGTTAATCTTGATTACATGCTTCCACAGAGGAAGAACTGTTCTATCTACCTGGCACAAACTGAAACTCCCCTCAGGTAAGGGGCAAGAGCCTATTTCCTGGAATCTTCTCTGAATGACCACAGCAATACTGCAAAACCTTTCCGCTTTTATTTCCACAAATGTATTAACTTGGACTGATATAAACATATTTGCAAAGACCTTAAAAATACTTGGAAGATAGGAACTAGATCTCAAACCATATGTGGTTCTCATGCACTTCCAACAAAATAAAATACCTAGCAGGTAAACACTGCTTCCATAGAAGCTTTTTATGATGCCTTCCCACCTGTTTTAGCAATATTAAAACTGGGCCTTTCAATCCCTAGAAAAAATTTCCAGACCAAGAAAATACCTCTTGAAATCCCAATAAAATCTCCAAACACTACAAATTCCAAACAAGCCTCATTTTAAATTTGTTTTCTATACAGGGATTAACACTCTGATTCTTGTGAGAAATGTCCTCACCTGTCCAATGCCAAAGGATGGACACGGAGACATGTGGTACAGTGAAGTGAGACTTTAATTCCTACCGCCTTGCAAAGTTCGGGTGTATGAAGGGCAGGCACACATGAAATGGTTACATGGTTACATCGAGCAATTTATTCCCTAGAGCAAAAGTCCCTCCCCGCACTTCCTCATTGGTTGACTACTACAGGATGCACAATCTTCACAAACAACGCCTAAAATTTATCACCCTCTTGCAAGGAATTCCTTTGTCTGGGGGCTCAGGACAAGCCCGTGAAAAAGGCCAGCTGAAGCCCTGTGAAGGGAGAAACACCAGGGAATGAAGAAAACAAAAGGGGCTAGTAACTAATTACCATGTCAATAAAACACCCTCAGATAAATCATTTCTGAAAATGAATAACTTAGATTATTTTCTTACAATGCTCAAATTGTACTTTGAAAAGAGAATACTAATAACTATAGTACATTAGTCTGTTTATGTTGCTTAGAACAAAATACCTGAAACTGGGTGATTTATAAAGAAAACAAAATTCATTGCTTACAGTTTCTGAGGCTGGGAAGTCCGAAGTCCAAAGTCCCTCTGGAGGTGGCAACAGTGACCCAGGGGTCTCACACTGCAAGATGGTGGAAGCAGAGAAAGCAAGACAGACTCTCCTTTTTTTTAAAAGCCCTCGGCACCACACCTTTAACCACCATTTAACCAGTCTCTAAGACATTCCAAACCTTCCCTTGTCTCTTTGTCTTCTGAGTCCTTCAAACTCCTCCAACCTTTGCCTATTACCCAGTTCCAAAGCCGCTTCCACATTTTCAAGTATCTGTTATATGCAACACCCCACTTCTCTGGTACCAATTTTCTGCATTAATCTGTTTATGTTGCTTATAACAAAATACCTGAAACCGGGTGACTTATAAAGAAAAATATTTATTGCTTACAGTTTCTGAGGCTGGGAAGTCCAAAGTCCATCTGGTGGTGGCAACAGTGACCTAGGGGTCTTACATTGCAAGATGATGGAAGCAAAGAGAGCAGAGAGAGAGAGACAGACAGACTCTCCTCTTCTTTTAAAGCCCTCAGAACCACGTCCCTTACCACCATTTTTAATCCATTCACTACTGCACAGTCCTACAATCTAATCACCTCTCCAAAGGCCTCATCTTTCAATTACCATAATAGGATTTCCCACCCTCTTAACAGTCACAGTAAGGGCTAAGTTTCTAATACATAACTTGGGGGACACAATTCAAGCTTCAGTGAGTTTTGGGGGGTCATAATTCAATCCACCACATATAGCTAGCATCATCTTCTTTTTTTTTTTTTTTTTTTTGGCAGCTGGCTGGTATGTGGATCTGAACCCTTCAACCTTGGTGTTATAATACCACACTGTAATGAACTGAGCCCTATAAGATACTGTGTTGAGGGCTTTACCTACATTCTCTTATCTAATCTTTACAACAGCTTCATGACATAAGCTGCTATTACAAGTGTCTATTTTCCAGATGAGAAAACTGAGGCTTAGTTCAGCTGACTTTCTCAAGGTCACACAAGTAGTTAGTGGCAGAACTAGGATTGAAAACCAAAATACATCACAGATCCTCATAAGGATCCATTTTCACAACTATCTAATATTCCATTGGAGCACTGACATTAAAGTTATATATATTTGATTTTTTTTAATTAGGAGGATTTTTTGTTTATCATTATACAATGTAATCAATTTTCATAGCCCTTTTCCCCTCCCTCTTCCCCTTTACAACCCTGACGATCTCAGTTCTGTTCTCTTCTCTTAAAAAATTCAATAAGGGCCAATCCCATGGCTCCCTCGGGAGAATGCAGTGCTGGTAGCACCAAGGCCACAGGTTCTGATTTGATATAGGGATGGCCAGTGTGCTCACTGGCTGAGCGTGGTGCAGACCACACCGTGCCAAGGGTTGCGATCCCCTTACCGGTCAAAAAAAATTTTTTTTTCAATAAATTATTGTGATTGTTGTATCTTTTTGTTGTTTGTTTGTTTGTTTATTTTTATTAGCTCCCTCATATAAGTGAGAATATGCAGTATTTCTCTTTCTGTGCTTGGCTTATTTCACTTAACATAATTTTCTCCAAGTTCATCCATGTTGCTGCAAATGGCAGTACTTCATTCCTTTTTATAGCAGAGCAGTATTCCATTGTGTAAATATACCACATTTTTCTTATCCACTAGTCCAATGATGGGCATTTTGGCTGGTTCCAACTCTTGGCTATTGTAAATAGACCTGTAATAAACATGGAAGTTCAGGTGTCCCTTCAACATGATGATTTCCATTCCTTTGGGTATATACCCAACAGTGGGATTGCTAAGTCATGTGGCAGTTCTATCTGTAGTTGTTTGAGGAACCTCCACACCATTTTCCATAATGGCTGCACCATTTACAGTCCCACCAACAGTATAGGAGGGTTCCCCTTTCTCTGCATCCTCACAGCATTTGTTTTTCTCAGTCTTTTTGATAATAGCCAGCCTAACCAGAGTGTGATGATATCTCAATGTGATTTTGATTTACATTTCTCGGACTTTGAGTGATGTTGAGCATTTTTTCATGTGTCTGTTGGCCATTCATATATCTTCCTTTGAGAACTGCCTATTCAGCTCCTTTGTCCATTTTTTAATAGGGTTACTTGTTTTTTTACTGGTGTTTGAGTTCCTTGTATATTCTGGAGATTAATCCTTTGTCACATGCATATTTTGCAAATATTTTCTCCCACTCTGTTGGTTGTCTTTTCACTCTGTTGATTGTTTCTTTTGCTGTTCAAAAGCTTTTTAGTTGTTGAGATTAGTTCCCATTTGTTTATCTTTCCTTCAGTTCCCTGTGCTTTTGGGGTCATATTCATAAAGTCTATGCCCAGTCCTACTTCCTGAAGTGTTTCCCTTATGTTTTCTTTTAGGAGTTTTATAGTTTCAGGACATATATTTAATTCTTTAATCCATTTTTTTTTTTTTGTCTTTTTCCGTGTCCGGCAATGGATCGCAACCCTCAGTGTCGCCCCCGTACCGGACCGGGACCGGCAACGGGATCGCAACCCTCTGTGCTGCTCCCGCGCCTCGCTCAGCCAGTGAGCGGGAACCGGTCTGTATGTGGGATCCGAACCCTCGGCGGGAGCGCCGCCGCGCTTCCCAAGCGGCGCACTACCGCAGTGCGCCACCGGGCCGGCCCTCTTTAATCCATTTTGAGTTGTCTTTGGTATATGCCAAGAGGTACTGGTCTAGTTTCATTCTTCTACATATGGATGTCCAATTTTTCCAGCACCATTTATCGAAGAAGTGGTCTTTTCCCCAGTGTATTTTCTTGGTGCCTTTGTCAAAAATCAGATGGCTGTAGGTATATGAGCTGATTTCTGGGTTCTGTATTCTGTTCAATTGGTCCATGTGTCTGTTTTTATGCCAGTACCATGCTGTTTTGGTTACTATAGCTTTGTAGCATAATTTGAACTCAGGTAGTATTATGCCTCCGGCTTTATTTTGTTTGCTTGGGATTGTTTTGGCTATTTCAGGTCTTTTGTTGTTCCATATGAATGTTAGGATTTTTTTTTTTTCCAGTTCTGTGAAGAATCTCATTGGTATTTTGATGGGGATTGCATTGAATCTATAGATCACTTTGGGTAGGAAATAGGAAAAATAGGAAATCGTGAAACAGCTGGCCAACCTGCACAAAGACCAGTTCACAGACTCCAAATGATGGATCTTTTCCTACTAAGGGACCCACCCTCCCAGTTTCCTGAAATGAGGGTGGCCAATGCCACTCAGTACTACACAGACCAGGAAGGACAGAGGATGTTTGACTGAAGCCTGGACTCCTAGCTGAGCCCTGCTGTACCTATGCTCTGGAGATCCGACATGTGACGATCCTCCCTCTTCTACCCTCCCTGCCCATGTTTCTCTAAGGTAATAGCAGCAGGTTTGACTGTGTCCCAGGTTAAATTCTCTAGAAAACAGAGCCTGAGGCCAACCTTCTATGCCAGTGCTTTATAGCAATCCCAGGGAAGCCTTGAGTGAGGAAAGAAGAGAAGTGAGCTGGGCAAAGGAAATATATAAGATAGAGCATGACTCAGCTGGCCATGACTTCATAGTTTGTTGCTTGGTCATCTCCTGAGAGGCTCAAAACCTGCCATCAGGGAAGGTGGTGCTAAGAGAGGGAATGTATCTGCCACCTCCTCCTGCTTTTTGTTCCCCTTTGGTCAGAGTGTACTCATGGTGACCCAACTTCCTCACACTTTTGGGTTCCTTCAGTCTCAGATGGGGAACTCAGATTCCACACCCTTCAGTATGGCACTCATTGAGTCCAAGAGTGGTGAGAGACCCTGGCAGTAGCCTGGGATGGCAAAATGGTCAGTCCAGCAGTCAGTCATCATGGCAGCCCAGGGGTAGAGGGTCTGAAGTGGTGTCCAAGAGGTAGTTAATACAGGAAGTTTAAATCTGGACAGGAATCAATGCTGGTGTGGAAACCCACAAATAAAAAAAAATAGATGAGCTAATAGGTCTTGTTGAATTCTGGGCTATTTGTGCTCACTTCGCTTCTGCAGGTTATTAGAATTCTGTCTGTCACAGAACATCACCCATTTACTTAGGTATTTCTTCATTCAATAAGCATTTATTGAGCATCTCCTATTGCTCAGCATATTCTGGTGAAATACTAGGTATAGAAAGAGGATTAGGATCCAGCCCCTGCCTTGAAGAGAGAGACAACAAAGAAACAGACAATCAGGATATAGTATAATCAGGGCTACCCCAGGAAAATACAACAGTGCCCTGGGTGCAGAGAGGAGTGGCACCTAGACCATTGTGGGGTCAGCAGAGAATAACTGAGGGAAGGTGACACCTCGCCAGGCATTTGAAAGATGAACAGAAGTTATCTGGGGGCAGGGGTTATGGCAGAGGAATAGGACATTCCAAGCTGGCAGTATGACTTCTACAAGAACAAAATGTGACAACATAAAACAGTCAGTTAGAGGGTGCTGTTTTACTCAGCCATGTTTAAATGGTTGGGTTAACATGCAAAACCACTGTTTGCTACCAAAAAGTGTGTGCAACAGACATCCCTGGTTCTTATGTGCATCCCCTGACCTCCTGCCTATCTAACTCTATACCTGAACATCACACATCCCTTACCCCAATCCCTGCAGTGTGTATCAGAGATGGTGTAGGATCTGGAGATAAGACTAAGACATGGTGTGTGGGGAGTGTGAGGCTCAGAAACGAGGTTTGAGTTCAGGGAGGACATGAGGTTAAGGGGTTAATGTTAGGAATAGGGCAAGAGGAAGGGAGGGAGTGATGCACAGAAATGGAATGAGGATGTCTGTTCTGTATATCACCTGGAAGTTTCAAGTATGGTAGTTTTTTATAAGGCCCCCATGCAAACAGCTGCATTAAAATATAATAGGCCCACACAAAGCCTAGGAGATGAATGAAAGCATGTTGTGTTTTCCGAATTCTAGGTAATTCAGTTTGATGAAGCAATAAGCCAAAAGGAGAGTAGTAAGACAAGAGGGTGGAAAGACTCAAAGAAGTCAGGTCAGACAGGCCCCTGTAGGCCATGCCAAGCAGGGTGGGTTTTATCATAAAGGCAATGGAGATCAACTAAGCAATTTAAGGTGGGAAATAACATGGTCCCATTTGTATTTTGGAAAAATCATTGTGGAAACAATGAGGAAGGTGGTCTGGAGGGTGAGAAGAAGAGCTAGTTATTATAGTGATCAGGCACTGCAAGGTGATGGATAGAAAGGAGGGATGTGTTTACAGCCACATAGGATGTAAGATCACCAAGACACAGGGATAAAGCCTCTTTGGGTTTCATATAGACTGAGGAATTAGTGATGCGATGGGTAGATGAGAAATATCTGTGGAAAACTGGATCGATTTTTGCACCACTCACCAAGACAAGGACTTCAGGAGCAAGAAGGGGTGAGGGGTGGCAGGGATGTGATGAGCTAGGTCAGTGCTAGACCCAGTGGGTTTGATGAGATATGCAACCACCACATTGAGATGTCTTTGGGGCCTGTTAAGTAAGCAGGTCTGGAGCCCAGAAGAAGGGAAATGAGCACTGATAAGATAGACTTAGAGGTCACTGGAAGCCGGGGGTTTGGATTAGGTCACACACAGAGAATAATATGAGGAGAAACAAAGGCCACAGTTGAGACCCTGCGGAAGGTCAACATTTATGTGCTGGGCACAGGATAAATAGCCACTTGGGAGTTCATTATAAACGTCTTCTCTTATCACCATAATGGAAGCCTGGGTCAAATTCAACTTCCCAGTGCAGGGAAAATCAACCTGACTCTCTTAGAACCCAGAGGAAGACCAGGTAAGAGATATTTGTGCTGACTCCAACTAGTGAACTCTTCAGGTAATACAGGGTTAAGCGAGCTCTGCATAGGCTCAAGACAACAGAGAGAGAGGAGAATAGGAGGCATTAGGACAGAACTCCAGGAGGTGAAGATTTCTGCATTTCCAGCTTTTAGCCCTTGATGAAGTGAAACCTTCTTCATCTTTCTGCAGCATGGGCTTCTGTGGGTGCACCTAAGGTGTCTTCCACACTTATGTAGATACTTCCAGCATGTACACATAACACAAATCAGGAAGAGTTCTCTAGTAAGGGTCAAGGTCAAGATGCACAACTCAAATTTGAAGGCCTCTCCCTAGAACTGGTTCTTAACCTTTTTTAAAAATATGCTCTCCGGATCTCTTTGAGTTATAATGTAAACCAAAGACTCTCATCTCTGGGAAAATAAACAAACATGCAACATTATTTATAATTTAAGGTGCTTCACAGACACCATTCCCAAAGTCCATGCATGAATCCCCTCGGGATCTCTGGACTCCCAGTTAAAAGCTCCCACCCTAGAACAATTTATCTAGCTCAAGTTGCTTTCAGGCCTTTCAAAACAAAATGAAATCATTCAGAGGAGCACAGCAGAAGGAAGCCAGGCACTGTGGCTTCTACTGACCCCAACTGATAATTCCTTATTTCCATTTTCAGTAACGCAAAGGATATTTCCTTCCCTTTTCTGAGAATCCTTCCCCTCCCTCTTCCCCTAACAAAACAGACACACAGGAATAAAACCAAAACCTCCCAGCCAAACACTAAAACTCAGGCTGCTGCAGTGGGCCTCAGGGGCCATAGCTGCACAGGGTCCTGAGCTGACTGCGATGTTACCTTATGAACCCGGCTTCTCCCAAACAAGACATATCTCAAGTTTGTGTCTGCTGACTGAAGGCAGGGGCGTGTGGATGTCTCCAACTGCCAGGGACAGCCACAAGGAACCAGATACCCTGGGTGGGCTTGGCACAGTGTTTGAGTCAAATAAATATCTGTTGGCTGAGGGCTGGCTCTGCTTTGGTAGAACAGCATCTGGGATTTTGATACATGAAATTCACTATTGACATCTCACGCTTTTTTTATATATTGTAAATTTAGAGGCCAGATATGTTAAGAAGTGTCACAACTGTTTAGGACAAAAGAATTCTCACATTGGGCAGGCTGGTTAGCTCATTTGGTTAGAGCATGGTGCTGATAACACCAAGGTCAACGGTTCAGATCCCTGTACTTGCCAGCCACCAAAAAAAAACACCTCTCACTTTATAAAATGTAAGCAACTGAGAATCTTTAAATGGTGAACTTATTCATCCCCATGCTCCTAATTTATATCCTTCTTTTAAATTTATTTTTCTAATTTCTATATGTTTTTATTATAAAAAGAACACAATCTCAAGAAAGAAAATTTGAAAAATATAGGGAAGTATAACCACTGGTGTACTTCTAAAATGACTGGATTTATAAAAATTCCGTTTGCATGTGCTTCAACTTCCCAGGGACACTTCTATTGTTTAAGGGTAAGGCTGTCCTTGTAGGGGGAGGAGAGGCTGTCATCACAAACAAATGGGACAGGATCCTTTGACCTTGTGACTCTCACCTCCATGGCTAAGAATTATTTGTTCTATTGTTTTTTCCAAGTTGATGGAAATTTCCCACCATTTATGCCTATCCCCTTTATTTCCTCAATCTGAAAGACCAGAAAGAAAAATTTAATCACTGGGAGCTCTTTCCTGTTAATTTTTCTGTTCTGGTGTCTCTAATGTTTTCTTTCAGTCCTCACGTCACCCATGTCCATCTGGAGAAGGTTTCTCAAAAACTCTAGTTGGGATTTAGAAACAAACCACACCGTTACATATATTTGGTCCTGCCGCCACTAATAGTAGTTATTTCTTTTGGTAGACGTCTCACTGACAGTAACTCTTGCAAAACAGAAAAACCACAAATTCAAAGCATCTAAACCATAAATGCAAACACAGCAGACATACTAATTAGAGAATGGAGAGACCAGAGTTCAGAATGTGATTCTCCATATCTCTGGATTCTTATTTAGCATTAAGAATGAGACTTAAAAAAAAAAAAATAGATTCAGAAAAATACTATCTGCTGAGTTAAAGTGGCTTAGATGTATTTTTCCAACTGAGTGTAAAACTTGAATTCAAAACAGTAGGGAGGATCAGTTAGTCTATAAGAAAAAAGTGAGTGCCTGCTTACCTAGCTGACAGTGATAAAGAGCAAGTACGAGTTTAGTGTGAATAACATTGAAACACTGTCATTGCCAGGGATATCCCTTTTTTCTGTTTCAGTTTTCAGACCTCTGAATGCTTATGCATCGGTATTTCACGCAGTAATTGCTAAATGCACAGGCCAGACTCTATCTTTGGATGCAGTGTTGCAATTACAGAGGAAACATAATAAACTAACATATGTGTGTGGCATTTACTGCACTCTTCCTGACCTCTCTTTTATTTTTAATAAAAAGAAGGAAAATAGTAGCAGTGTGAGTTAAATTAAAAAGTGGTTTTCAGGTCCGAGCCCGTGGCGCACTCGGGAGGGTGCGGCGCTGGGTGCACGGCAGCGCTCCCGCCGCGGGTTCGGATCCTATATAGGGATGACCGGTGCGCTCACAGCACTCACTGGCTGAGCGCGGTAAGGCCAGTCTCAAAAAGGACAAAAAAAAAAAAAAGTGGTTTTCAGCTTAGGGAAAATTCAAAGGGCTTTCAAAATGTGTGAGCTGCTACCGCTCCTCACTTCTAACACACTGGCATGAACGGTGAGAATTCTGCAGTGATAAAGCGGTGAACAGCTTCATAGCATTAACTGTGGGTGTACTTACTAAGCCCTCAAACGCATGAGATAAGCAATTTTACTACAAGTTCCCATCTCACAGATTAAAAAATGGAGTCTCAAGAGATTAAGTAACCTGCCCAAGGCCACAAAATGAGTAAGAGGACAATTGGTATCTGACCCTAGCCTATTAACTCTAAAGTCCACGCACGTAACCATGGTCTTATAGAGATCAAATGATAAAACTATCCAAAGAAAATGCCAATATCCAACAGGTCCACACTTCATTCACATTGGCATAGTGAAGAAAAGAACAAACTAGAGCCAGCTTGACTTTTCCACTGGAGCTGGAATGCCCCATGGTTCAGCCCTAGGACCCCTTCTCCGGCTTTCATTCCTTCATGGCTTTAGACCCCATCTATAAGCTAGGAGGGATGCCCCATAGATGATTCCAGTTTTGACTTCTTACCTGAATCCACCTGATGCCCACTGAGCATCTTCATTTCAACGTCTAACAAGCCTCTCAAACTTAACATATCAGAAATTGAACGACTACTCTCCCTCCCCAAGACTACTGATGCAGAAGCCTTCCCCATCCAACATGATGGGCTCTATCTTTCCGGTAGCCTTGGCCAAAAACATCAAGTCACTCTGACTTTTCTTTTCCTCTAACACTGTTTCTCTCACACTCATTTTACAAAAAGGGCTTTACAAACATATTTCTCATATGATTCTTTAAAGGGTTAGTTCCCCTTGTACACTTAAAAAGATTTCATGTGCATGTAACTCATCATGAGGACCTCCACCGAAGCAGTCACATGAGCTTTACCAACATACATAATGATGTTTTCCTACCACTTTGTTTTTTTTAATTTTTAAAAATTTTTTATTGGGGCCGGCCCGGTGGCGCACTGGATAAGTGTGCCGCTTGGGAAGCACAGCGGCGCTCCCGCCCGAGGGTTCGGATCCCACATGCAGACTGGTTCCTGCTCACTGGCTGAGCGAGGCGCAGGAGCGACACCGAGGGTTGCAATCCCGTTGCCGGTCCCCGGTCCGGTACGGGGGCAACACTGAGGGTTGCGATCTGTTGCCGGACACGGAAAAAGACAAAAGACAAAAAATTTATTGGCTATGAATATTCATGAGATACAATCCTATCACTTTATTTGTATGTGCTATTTGATAAACACTTATGTAACACTTTCTATCCCCCAGATGTTGATATCGAAATGCCTTACAACTCATTTAAAAACTTATGTAATCTTCGTAAGAATTCTATGAAGTAGATTCTATTATTATCCCCTTTATAGAGATAAGGAAACTGAGGCATGGGGAGGTTAAATAATTTACCAAAGACCATACAATTCAAACCTGGACAGTCTGGCTTCAGAGTGTGCTCTTAACAACTTTGCCATGCTCCATCTATAACACATACTTTTTTTTCCCTTTGAAGTTTTTGTGCTATAAGTAGACACATATGAATAAATCAACCTACACTCTCATCTGGTTTTCCTATAGCCACGACCCACCTCTGCAAGGTGCCTGGCCCTGACTGGGTACACATTCTCTACCCTCTTCAAAGGAAAAAGGCAACCATATGACAGGATTAAAGTCCCTGGTCCCACAAGCACTGTGCTAGGACCAGTCGAGTCACCCTGACCAGAGTCTGATATACGCGGCAGCCAGTGACTGACTGCTCGAACTGGCTCCCCAAGGCCTGCACAGGGATCTGGAACTTAAAACCAAGCAACAGCAGCCGAGCATGTGAGCTGCAGGGCGACTGAGTCTGATGGACAGCACAGCTGGGGGAGCCCCAAACAGCCCTGCCCCACCATGCCCATTGGGTTGATGGTGAGTGGCTGACAGTCATGCTGTGGTTCCCCACTTAGATCCCAGCTCCCCAACCCACACCCTTTTAGAGGTTACTTTAGTATATGTGCTGCCAAACCAAGCACAAGAGGTTACTTTATAACAAAAATACTGAGGAAGAGAAAGGGAAAAGAGAAAGAAGTGGGCTTCAGCAGCCTTGCTGATAGTGTAAACTGACAGCGCAAAAACAAGGACAGTTTTCCTCCTACTGGGCTCTCCAAGTGCATGGTCAAAGTGACAAATAGCTCCTGTTAACTCCTTTTTTTTTTTTTTTGGCAGCTGGCCAGTATGCACAGGGGATCCAAACCCTTGACCTTGGTGTTACCAGCACCACACTCTCCCAAGTCAGCCAACTGTCCTGGCACCCTGTTAACTCTTTAGGGCACTTTTTCTTTTGTTTCCAGATACATAGTGCTAAAGGCGGAGGTTCTAGCACTGAGAGATCATGAGAGGTCTTTTGAAGCCCAGTTCCACCACAATCCTAAACAAATTACATAACCTCAGCCTCGGTTTGTCTGTCGGTAAAATGAGATACTACCACTCCTGACCTTTCAGTGTGGAGGTGCAAATAAGTGAAATAACATGGTGTAAACCGCTCAGCAGAGGACCTGGCACACAGCGACACTCAGTGAATAACAGTGATAGTGATTTTGATCATTTCAATAACGATAAAATTTTTCATACCCTTCAACTATTCAAAGTCTGAAGTGGAGGGAAATGTACGGACAAGGAGAGACGCAGAAAAATATTACTATTTTATGTTTGGAAAGGGTGGGGAAACACCCACATAAAGTATGTTTCTGACAGCTCTGGGTTCACACAATAGGCAACCTCTAAACAATGTATAACCAAATAAGTCCATTGAATATGGCTCACCCCAGCCTTATCCATTTAACCACGACATTATAATTCTTCACTTTTAAAAGCTTAAGTCAAAAAAGACGGGCAAATATATGCAGTTTCTAAAGCAAACAGTGAAGTAAATTCTGATTTCATTTAAAGAATATCATTTTTTTTTAAAGAAGCAATTAGCCAACTTCAAAATGCAGCCTATGGAATGATTCCATCAAGCTGGTAATGGTCTGATATCTCACTTCAAAGTTCAGGCAGATTGAAAGCCACTGATAGTACTGCTATACTGGCTGGCTTTTGGCATGAAAAATGCTTGAGAATGCCATTTCATTCAGATGGTGTGTTTGCACAGATCCACAGCACTAAAATGGTACCTTCTTTCAGTGAGAGCCAGGGTTAAGCTTAAAAGAGAAAGGTGCAATTACCTCACTCCCAATTTAAAGTTAATGAGAGCCTTTTGGGGGTACAGTTGAGGGTCTCCATGGTGTATAATACTAGCTGGAGAAATCCTAACTAGATGACAGGGGCCCTAAGTTTTCAGTACCAACATCCTTTTGGAGATCTGTGAAGCAATTTAAACTAGACACCACCAAATGTCAGAGAAGGTGGGGGTCTGTTAACTAAAAGTGCCAGGGGAGTCCTGCACAACTTTAAACAAGCTACTTGACCTTTCCGGGTCATTTTGGAAGCGGGGAGAGATCGACCGCCTGCCAGTTTGACAGAATTTATGATAGGATTAGGTTTTATTTATAAAGAGGTTTAACATCCTTAGTTCCAAAGTGCTTTCCTATTAATAAAATGAATATGTTAAGGAGGTAAAAACAGAGTTCCGTGTTACTCATCTACTAATGAATCACTGAATGGCCTCGTTTGTTAGGAGTTTATGCTAGCTGTCAAAACATTCAGATTAGAAGGTCTGTCAAGAAAGGAAGACTTCAAGAAGTCACCTAGGTCGGACTTCCCTTCTCCTCTCCTACTTGACCTTTTCACTCCAGATACAGCAGTCTGTCTAGTCAGTGGGCCTGAACCAGGCAGTTCACATAGGTCCATTCCCTAAAAACCAGTGCTCCAACCTAGCTATATCCTATTTTTACAACCTTCCTACCCCAACACAACCTCAGAAAAATTTCCTGTCTGAATTCACAGCACTTAGTATCCCCTTCAGTATTTTACTGATAGTATATTGTTAACTAGTATTGATTTTGCATAAATAATATGCCCCTTTTCTCTCAGAATAGAGGCTGTGTCAAAAGCCTGAGCATTACATGTCTCTGAATTCCTCATAACATCTTCCTCAGAGTCTTGTGCCCAGAAGATGACCAATGCCATTTACGTGAAGCCATCTTCCAAAGGTTTTTCTGGGCCATTAGCAATATGCAAAGCAGCTTCACATTCCTCATTGTGACTAAACCTCATAAGGAACACTGACTACCCCTTGCTGATTAGTGAGACTACCCCAAGGGCACAAGTATGGGGCCAGTTGGACTGACAGAAGTGTACATAATCAATGAAAAATTCAAGGGGCCTTCAGTTTTTAGTCCTGCCCTTTTATCATCTATCGATAGAATTTTGACCAACTGTTTCTATTTTAGTTATTACATTTCAGAAAGACAGCAATAACACTGAAACCTACCCCCTAAAATTGCTAGAGATGGTAAAAAATATATATGATATATATGATAGCATTTATTCAATATAAACATATACAGAAGATATTATTTATCTAGTGATTCAATACTTAAATTTCTTAAATATCAAATTGCTGAATAAATGTTATCCAACAGGTATAGTAGCACTTTCTAATGAATATGTTCAGCATTTTAATCCCTCCTGGCTAGTTTAAGCGTCCCTTCTCTCACTGGCTCTTACTCTTAAGTCTAGGGTTTTGTTTGCTGCATCTTTTGAAACTTTAGGCCAAGTTTCCTGGAAACCTGAGATTGAGAGAACTGCCGTAGTTCAACACAGAGTTGACCAAGGGAAGGTAGCACTGAGGCCAAGCCTGCAGGAGGAAGGGAAACAGCTGGATTTCCAAAATCACCTGGAGAGGAAAACAGAGTTGGCCTTAGGCCTCCTGGACAGAACTTACGGTTCCGAGCTTCCTCATCCACCTCTGGAGGTACACACAATCCTGGGAATTCTCCTGTCTCAAAAAGCACACCTTCAAAGTGTGATTTGTCTGTCAAATCTCAATCGGGACAAAGGTCTTTTCAAATGTCACTCACTTCATTTTATAGCTTGGGCCCACCATGATATTTCTTCTTTTATAAAATTTAACATGAATAGAATTTCTAGAATTTTCTATGTACACCCCAATGGACCATTTTACACTCATCCCACCTTGAAACAAATATTCTAACCCGCTAGCCAGCACTTAAAATTTTGACCCTGGAAGTACTGCACGTATCCACATGCTGTCTGTTGGGTGGGCATACCACTGATTATCTGGACCCTCGGTAGAGTTCAAACTGTTGCCATGTCCACAATTGAGAAAAATTTAGTAAAATGAAAAGAAACTCTCACTGTGTTTTATTTCCTGTGTCATGTTATACATCCCAACAAATTTTGTCCTTAGTGTCCATTTTTGAAAAGCTCTGTCATTATAGAAGTGATGAGTCACAGCTAGGGGAGTTGTTGTGACTGCTCTACCTATTAGCACAAGCCAAACCATTGGGTTCTCAGCAGGTAATTTATCTGGGGGAGGGAGGGAGGATTGACCACAATTTGCATGATCACATGGTACAGATGTTTACTCATGATCTCAAGTGAAGCTGGTAATTTCTTGGTCTGACTATAATAAAATTAAGCCAAATATATACACAGTGGGCAAACTCAGTGTCCAAAGAAATTACATCTGGAATGACAAGAAGTGTGATGGATCAAGATTGGAATATGCTGACAGGCTCGAGTGAGGTTTGGAGCCAGAAAAAAGGGTGTGTGCTCAATGACAGGATGGGGAGTCTGGGCAGAATTACAAAGGGAGGGGACAAAGCAGCACTTGTACACTTCTATACTTCTCTTTGAATCTGGGCTTTTTCATTTCCTTACTATGAGAATTGCATCAGAGACTCAGTCAGTCTTACAGACCCCACTGCCCATGGTCAGAGCCAGCCTTTTGCAAAAGTGCTACATGAAGAACGCTGGGACTTCTAGCCATTTCCTTACTATGAGAATTGCATCAGAGACTCAGTCAGTCTTACAGACCCCACTGCCCATGCTCAGAGCCAGCCTTTTGCAAAAGTGCTACATGAAGAACGCTGGGACTTCTAGCCTTTGTCCTCCTTCATTTGGGCCCTTTCATTCAAGAAGTGGGCCTCAAACACATCTTAATTTCTCCCTTTAGTTCACTGGCTTTCAAAGTGTGGTCTTTGGACCAGCAGCATGAGCATCACCGGAGCACGGGTCAGAAATGCTCATTCTCAGGCCCCACCCAGACTCACTGGCTCAGACACTCTGGGGGTGGGGCCCAGCAATCACTGTTTTCTTAAGTTCTCCAGGTGATTCAGGTGCACATTAAAGTTCGAGAAGCTTTAGATGATATTAGAAGATAACTTTAAGGTGAGAGAGCATGTGCATTTTAGGAGACTTGTGAAGAGAACAAACCACTCAAGTGCCAAATGAATCATTTTCTAGTCATGGAATTTCAAGTCACGTGACAGTGAGAGAGGGATCTGAGAGTGCTGTACTCCTTCAGGCCCTCATCATCTCGTCTTTAGTCTCACCTATTTCAATCTTCTCTCCACATAGTCACCAGAGGTGTGCTTGGCCTTATAATCTTACTCTGTCAAACTCCAACTTAAAACTCTTCAGTGGCTTCTCCCTGCCCATAGGATAAAGTCCCAAACCCCTGGCACATGACCAAGGGCCCTTCATCACCTGCCTCCGGGCCGCCTCCCTAACCTTGTTTCCTCCTGCACTTTCCCTCTGCTCAGCCATACCTGCTGCCTGCAGGAGGTTTATACTTCTCCATACTATCGCCATCAGGCTTGGCCTGGGGATTTACTTTGGCCAACAGCACGAGAGCTGAAGTGACAGTAAAGTCTGCCTATTTCTGGGCAGACTTTAAGTGCCACAGTTTTGTTCTGTCATGTTCTCTTTTTCCCTTTGCCACAAATGAGATCAACTTTGTCCAGAGAAACTGTTTCTTAAGCCTCAGAATAAAGGCAGCTGAGGAGTAAAGCTATAACTGGCCTATGCTGGACTTACAGCATAATCAGGAAATAAACCTTTGTTGTTATCGACCACCGAGATTTGGTAGTTATTTGTTATTTACCATAAGCTGACTATGACAGCATTTTTGATCATTCCTGTCTGCCTGGAATATCTTCTCCCTTCTGCTCTATCTTCCTCTCCAATCCCACCTCACCGCTGTCTGCATAAGACACTTGCTCATCGTTCCATACTCAGCTCAGAAGTTACCCCTCAATCGAGCCTTATCATCTTTCACAGGTATAACTAATCACTTTCACCTTCAGAACCACCTCCGGATGCTCAGACCTGTAACTATGTCCCTGGGACTGAGCTAGGGGCTTTCTATTCATTAGCAATATCCTTAGAACAACCCCTCTAAAAAAACAATAATAATAAAATTAAAAATTTGAGTTCTCATTTTACAGAGCAGGAGACTGGCTCAGAAAAGCAATGCAACTTGGCCAAGTTCCCCAGACCAGTCAGGGCCAGAGCTCTCAAGAGGTGGGAGTGTGGCTCAGAACTCAGGAATCTGCCTGGCCCCACACGCTTCTCTCCCGTCCCCAGCAGCAAGCTTTCAGATCTTCCCACTCTACTGGAGAGAGCAAAAGTCTCCTCATCAGCAACTGAAAAGACTGGCACATTAACTGGAGACTTAAAAGATTTGCATCTGGAAGTGGGCTTCTTACCCCCCAAGAAGATAATCACCTTCTCTAAGTGGATGTATTTATTCTAAGTTTCCTGGCAAAGGCACTGAAGACCCTACAAGAACTAGTGCATTTTATCTGGGCCTTTTCCCCAGGTCCCAGGTTATTGGGGATAGTATGGGGTAGTAAGACAGGCAGATATCCACTGACATCACCCTAGAGAACCTTTGGGAAGGTCCTTTTGGGTTTGTCACAGGGTAGGGGGTAAGTGGCAGAGAGTTCAGAACTCCAAGCAGGTTGGCTATGTGTTGAAATTTTAGGTTTTAAAAAGAAAAATGAATGGGGGCAAATGTTTATTTGACTCTTCAGATTAAACAAGAAAAGTGACACAGTGGCAAAGAATTAAACTTGACCACCTAGGTCAGACATGGGGACAAATGTCTAAAAGTAGCAACTGCAATTTAGGTTTCTATGAGCTGCTGGCATTTTATTATGTGGTTGAGTTTTTTGTTTTTCTTTCTCTCTCTCTGTTTAACTTTACTGGTTTGTTTAAGGGAGAAATAGAAAGGAAAGAAATAGAAAGGGAGAATAGAAATAAAAACCTTCCAATATTTCCCCCCAAATCAGCCAAACTAATGAATGACGAGCATTCAACAACATACCATATTCTTTTCATACAACATTCATACTAATTTTTTCAACTGTTACAAAGCTTTTCTCACTTACTAGATGGAATCCATTTATCTCTCTCACCATTCCACTCTCTCACCATTCCAGTGGAGCAGTTTTTGTTTGCTTGTTGGTTTTTGTTTGTTTGTTTGTTTGTTTGTTTTACCCCTTTCCCCCAAGGATATAGTAGTACCTTTAAATGATCAGTAACAATAGCATTTTTATCCCTTCGAGTGTAGAAAGCTGTTCAGAGCACAAAATGGTTGCTGGGCCAGTTTGGACACGTGTGGTTTACTCTTGAAAAGACCATCCACTCCGCATAATAAATAATAAGAGCCAGCATTTATTGAGTACTTAGCGCTGCGCTCGACGTTTTTCAGACACTGGCTCAGATAATCCTCAAAACAACGCTATCGGGCAAATGCAATCATTATCGCCACCTTACAGATTAGAAGAGTGAGGCCCAGAGAGCATGAAGGACTTGTTCCAGAGAGAAAGAGAGAGAGAGAAAGAGAAACGGACAGACAGAGAGACAGTAAGGGACGGAGAGGCAGGCAGAGGTCAGTAGCTGCACAGACCACAGTTAATGATTCACTCACAGCCCTCTGGCAGCTCCTTTCGGTAGGGGCTGCACCGGAATACACACACGCACGCACACACACACGCATACACACACAAACGCACACGCACACACACAGTCTCATCTTCAACTCTTCATCACAGCGAGAGGCGAGTGTCCTGCAAATTGCTTGGCACCAGAATACACACACACACACACACACACACACACACACAGAGTCTCATCTTCAACTCTTCATCACAGCGAGAGGCGTGTGTCCTGCAAATTGCTTGGCAACGCGCGTAGGAAACTCCATCCAAAGCCCCGGGTCCAGGCGGCCTCTGGGCGCTGTCCAGCGGGCAGCGCGCCTGAGAGGCCAAGCTGGGGTCCCGTCTCCCGACACCCCGCAGGTGGGGCGCACGCCATGGCCGGGACTTCAGTCCAGGGGGGGACCGTCCCCAGGGACACCTGTTGTCGTCTCCCCTCGGGCCAGTGAGGACGTCCTGGGCGACCCGGACCTCGGGGGAAGACACCCGTTGGCAACATGTGTCTGCGTAAGGGTGCGGGGGTCTCAGGTGTCCTCCCCCACCCCCACCCCCGCCCTCTTTAGGCAGACTCCCCTCATCCTCTCCCTACCCCGGACGCCAGCGGCTTGTGGAAATGTCGCGCCTCTCGGTGACTCCGGCTGAAGCAGGTTTGGGGAGCCGAGGGGGCGCGGAGCAGCCCCGCGGCGCTAGGACCTCGCGGCCGCCCGCCCCTCTGCTGTACG
>NW_007727140.1:114033-136776 GCF_000696425.1 Galeopterus variegatus | reverse complement strand
GCCGCTCCCGATTGGCCGCGGCGCGCGCCCGAGCGGCTCCCTGATTGGCCAGCCGCGTGCCGGGGCGGGGGGATGGGCTGGCGCCGCCGGGATCTGCTCCCCGAGCCTCCCCTGCGGTAGCTTGGCGTCCCCGCGGCACCCGGGGCCGGATCTGACCCTGAACCCGGGATCCTGTCCCCTCTGCGCCGAGTGGAGCCGGCCGTCCAGGCACTGGCAAGGTGGAAAGCGTCGCTTCGAGTCAAACGGGAGTGGCTGGGAATGGGGATCGCCTTGGAGTCTCCCCCACACCCTCTGCGGGCTGGTCGGTGGGGCCGAGGCGCGGGAATCATTGCTCCCGGCCTCACTCCTACATGAGGCTTTGACTTCATGTTCATTTGTTGCACTTTCTACTATACAGAGGGCGTAGGGTTCTGGGCAGTGGCTTGCAAACAGTGGGCGCCAAATAGTGTTTGTGGACTCAGACTGGACTGTACAAACAATCTCTGTGCGATCCTACACGAGCTCGAAAGGGGAAGCCTTGTCCAAAGTCTTCATCACGTCAACAAGTTGTAAAGAACACTGTGCTTGGTGTTGTGGGGGAGAAAAAAACAGAAGGTGGTGAGATCTTCATTTACAGGGAACTTACCTAGCTAGGGAGATGAGGCTGAATAATAATAAAGATAATGATGACCCTAACACTTTCGTGGCGCATCTTATTTGCTAGGCACTGTTACAAGCGCTTTACATATATTAATCCAAAAATACAGGGAAAGGCTATCATAAGAACGTCCATGTGTCCTGTGAAACGTGTGGACAAGTGACATCAGTTCTGAGTAGGGAGAGATTTTCCTCTGAATGACACCAACAGTGAGGCCACACCGTGGTGGAGAGGCACGGTTAGAACGGAGAGAGTGTACAGGGAATTATAGTTGCTCTCCTCTTCCATCTCTTCTCCCCAAATCCTTTAGCCCTCCCAACATTTCCACCCACCTGCACTAAATCTTTCCAAAGAATAAAAGCAACCACTGTAATTCTGGGTGCCACCAGATTTTGTTCCACCACTCATGAAAGCACCCCCTCTAACACCCACATAGGAAACGAGTAAGTAAACAACACAGCTTATTTTTTAGGACCTTTGACTTTGGTTGCACTACCACCTTGAAAGCAAGTATGTAACCATTTCCTGCAGCTATTTCCCTCCAGTTCTATTCTCCTATGTTGACAGAACCCTTGAATTAGAAATTTGGCTTGGTAGAGAAGTGGTTAATGACCCAAGTGAAAACCAGTTGACTCACTCTGAACAGTCTTGGCTCTTACCCTAGGGTGAGCTGAAAGTCATTTACTTTGAGGAGCCCAAGACCCTAGGAGGAAATTAGCTCACTTTTCTCTTATATCAGTGAAGAAACCACCGATTCATCTTCTATTGAAAAGATGGACTGGGCATGCGTTGAGTGTTCCCCGGTAGGAACATGGGAGCCCAACAGGGTGTAGACTGTGTGAGCATAGTTCTTCACTGGCATCGCTCTGTAAGTATCAGAGACACATGGAGACACCAGCCCAGGATTCTGATTACTTACTTTCCATAGCTGTGGCTTTTGTCAAACCAGAAGTTCTATTTGGATTTGTCATACTGTCACTCCAAAGAAGAGCTGTTTCAGACAGAATTAGGCTGACCTAAGATGATTTGTCTCACTGCTCAACCCTGGTCACATGGCACTAAACTTAGCCCTTCAGAAAAATGACAAGTGAAAGAAGAATGTGGATCCCACCACAACCACCCTAAAATCTTCTCATAGGCAAGAACTTCTCATGCACAGGTCTGTCCTCTGTCTCATCTAGCAGAATGCTTTACTTAGTTCTGCCTAATGCATCACATTTCTTCTCTGGTGACTCCTACTAAGTGCTCCAGACTCAACTAAAATATCCCTTCCTCTGAGAGGCCTCACTAATTCTCCCAGGCAAAAGTAGTGAACCGCTTGCTCATGTTATTTTCCCATTACAGCACTAAGCAACAGCATGTGATCTGTTTATATGGCTGTTCTTCCAACTAGAAAACTGCCACACTGAGCAATGTATCCCCAATGCCTGGCCTAGTAAGTGGAACACAGAAGGTTGTCAATAAACATGAATTGACTGACTAAAATACCTGACAGGCTAGTAGGGTGGCATAAGGAGCCTAGAGCCACCCCCTTATCCTGGGCTTTAACAAGGCAGCCTTTAGTTCCAGACTAGATAGACATTTGGTGTGGGTCAAAGTGATCATCCTTCCAATCCAACAGTGAATTGGTAGTGTCTGTACGTCAGGCACTGTCAGGTAAAGAAAAGAATAAACTCTTCAATATACACAAGATGAAATGGTGCAGCTGATTTAGAAAACAGTTTGGCAGTTCCTTAAAAGGTTAAACGCAGAGTTACCATCTAACTCAGTAATTCCACTTCTAGGTATATACCCAAGAGAACTGAAAACATATGCCCACACACACAAAAAAAAATGTAAACAAATGTTCACAGCATCATATTTATAATAGCTGAAAAGTAGAAAGAAACTAAATAGATAAACAAAATGTGGTATACCCATACAATGGAATATTATTCAGTCATAAAAAGAAATACAGTACCAAGACATGCTACAACATGGATGAACTTTGAAAACATTAGGCTAAGTGAAAGAAGCCAGACACAAAAGGTCACATGTGTGATTTTATTTATATGAAATATCCAGAATAGGCAAATCCTTAGGGACAGAAAGCAGATTAGTGGTTGCCAAGGGTTGGGGGAAAGAGGAAATGGGAGTGACTGCTTAATGGATATAAGATTTCTTTTTGGGTAAGAAAAATATTCTGTAATTAGATAGTGGTTATGATTGCACAACTTTATGAATATACTAAAATCCACTGAATTTAAAAAATATGTGTATACAACATGCAATCTGAGAGTGTGGAGACAGTCAATGAAGGAAATGCTAGTTAATTCTTAAGGTGTATGGAGCTGCCCAGTTAGCTCAGTTGGTTAGAGCACAGCCTTACAATGCCAAGTTCATGGGTTCAGATCCCTGGACCAGCCACCCCCCCACACTCCCCCCAAAAAACATACTTAAGGTATAGATCTATGTTGTCCAATTGAATACTCTGTGGTGTTGGAAATGTCGTTTATCTGAGCTGTTCTTATACGGAAGCCACTAGGCACATGTGGCTATCGGATACTTGAAATGTGGTTAATGCAACTTAAAAAACTGAATTTTAAGTTGTACTGAAATTTAAATAGCCACATGTAGCTAGTGGCTACCAACATGGCAGTGCAGCTTTAGCTGGTTTAGAGGACTAGAACCATTTTAACTGGCAGTTTAGAAAAATACTCGGGGGCATGGGAGTAGGGGAGTCTATGTCTTTATGTCCCACAGCTCAGCTCAACACTGTATCCACTAGAAATCCTTCAATAAGATCTCACTGCTCCCACACTTCTTCCTATGAACTCTCTCTCTCTCTCTCTCTCTTTTTTTTTTTTTTTTTCCTTTTTCAGCAGCTGGCTGGTATGGGGATCCAAACCCTTGATCTTGGTATTATAACACTGCGCTCTAACCAACTGAGCTAGCCAGCCAGCCCTCTATGAACTCTTAATGAACCTTTGTCCATAATACAGGGTGAAGCTTTGTCTTTATGGCAAGATGTTTTCATGCCACAAATATTTATGGTCCAGGCACTGTGGAACATGGTAGAAATAGGAAGGATTGTAGACAATGTCAGCCAATTCCTAAAGGGTGGTCTTGAGAAGGGTGAGAGGAAGAAGGGACAAGAAAAATCCCTTGTAAGAACCTGGCTCCTTCCTTCCAACACGCCCCACTCACAGTCTTCCAAGTGGGAAACCTTGCATTAAGATGTTGAAGTGGTGTTGAAGAATCTTTATTTAGATTTCCTCTTTCCTACTCAAGCCTTGTAATGTCCTTAACTCCTTCAATACGTCCAGTTCATGTTGACCTTTACCTTCTGTGAACTTCCACTGAACTTGAAATCAATAATATAGAATGTAATGACTTTCTAAGTGTTATTCTATAATGTGGTGTCCCCACAGTGAGATTTATTTGCTGCACAATGTGCATCAGAACATTCCTAGCTGCTGTAGGTAAAAAGAATGAAAGACAGAGTCACTGAGCAACTTAGAGCCAGGTGATGAGGCACGCAAAGAAATGTTCTACAAAAGCTTAGTGTAGATGTATAGGAAGCTTTGCTGAAAGGCACAGGCCCAGGAGAAGCTGTGTGTACATGGAGAAATCAGGGAAGGTTTCTCAGAGGAGGTGACATTTGAATTGAGGAATTTGAAGGATGAGTAAGAGTTTTTAAAAGTTATTATTTTTTATTTAATTCATTTATACTGTCCACCTACCAAAGTTTGGATTAAAGGTAGCTTTTCAGAAGTTTTGGAGTCTAATGTTTGAAACAATGCATTAACATCAAGGTCCAGGTGCATATCTGTGACAACACTTTGCATTGCTGATGAGGGTAATTCGACTCACTCTTGCTGCTTTCAAGACTTATTCCTCTGAGAAAAACAAAATTAATATGAGATCAGACTCTGTGATCTCAAGGAGTTTAAAATCTCTAACCTGTACTATTACAATATCCTTACTGGTCTCTTGTGTTTAATCTTATTTTCTTCTCATACAACATATCCCAAATTTTAGTTATTTTTGTCCCACCATCACCATTCTTACCACATACATGTATCATCTGCACTATTATGTACTTAATATTTTCTTTAAATTGGCTCTCATTTTGCTCAACTTTAATGAAAAGAATTGTCTGTTTTATTATCATCAGTGGAAAACCAGTATCATGTGCCATAAATGGAGCATGAAGCACAAAAATAATACAATGAAAACAAAACTACATTATTTAACCTTAACTAGGTATTGTTGGTACTGAAGGTTCTGAATTTGAGGCCCAGCTTTCTCTTTGACAAAAAGAGAGTTTACCAAGTTTAGGTATTAAAGACATACTGGCACCAAACTGATTATTTCCCCTTGCCTTGATCAAACAGACTGGAACAGAACAGAAAAATAAAATAAAATAATGCTCTCATTACATGAGCCAAATGAGATTTAATACCCCTTTTGCAAACCACTCGGAACAAGCTCCTGCACCAAGTAAAATCAGCTCATCCTGGGTACCACACCCTATAAACAGTGCTCTGATCCATCCCTCTCATGGCTAACGGGATGATCTAACACATAAATGTTATCATTTCTGTCTCCTATTCAAAATCCTTCAGTGGTTATTTATTACTTAAGGGATAAAATCTTAGTTTCTTACCATGGGATACAAAATCCTCCCTGATCAGGCTTCACCTACTTCTCCATTGCTAACTTTTGTCATCCTCCTCTTTAATTTTACATTCCATCGATACCAAACTATTTGCAATTCCTGGAATGCACCGCACGCCTTTTGAACATACTTTCCCCACTACCCGGTATGCTGTTTCTCAACCACCCCTCCTTATCATTTTCCATTTCCCTTTGTGGCTCACTTCTGTCTACCTGTCTAGTGCACACACGCACACAACAATGACAACAGCATTCCTTCTGGAAACACCTGGCTCTTTCTTCTGTGGGGTCTTCCTCCACCACCTTCGACCATGTGATTCTAGCAGGGACAAGTTCTCACACAACTCTGCACCCTGACCATAGCAGATTGGCCTACACTTGGGCAGCAGAGCTAAGGTGAACCAAAGTTCCTGACAATTTCTTGCCAGGAAGACAAAATTGGAGTTGCTCTTACTCTGTTTGAAGACACAGGGAGAAACAGAGGCAAGCAAAGCAGAGATTCTCCACTTCATTTGTGTTGCAGACCAAGCTCTTTCCTCGCCTTTCCTTCTTTCAGGTCATTCAACTTTTCCTTTCATTTTGTGAGAGAGATTCTCATATCCTTACAATTAAGTCTCCTTTTTCTAAACTATTTGAGTTGAGTTTCTGTCACTTGCACCCAAGTGTCCTAATATTTTAAATTATCTTTGAGGACTCAACACAAATGCTACTCCATTCCTGGAAGCCTTCCCTGACAACCCCAAGCTTACAAAGGTGCCCCTTCTCTTATACATCCCTGGATTTTGTAACACCAGATCCCCTTTTAGCAATTATCTTTGTGATCTTGACATTTTTTTATAGAGAATAGTGTGTTCTGTCCCCTTTGCCTGTTTTGATTATTCCATTTAATACCCCTGATGGTGAGGAAAGCTTATTAACCTATTAACAACCTAAAAACATTAAGCTCTAAGAGAAGTCAATATTTAGCAATAAAAAGCTTTGTTTAACTACCTGTTCCACTAGGAAGAATTATTTAAAACTAAGCTCAATCCTAAGAAGAATGTTAAGAATCTACCAATGACAAGGATCTCTCTTTTGTTGCCTTTCCAGGATGGAATAAAAGCGGAAGAGTTTGATGACCATAACCACAAACAGTAATCACCAAGGTGGGGGCAGCACCTGGAGATGAGGGCAAGTGGAGGGGAGGATCAGAGAAGAAAAGGACCCTGGAAGTCCCATCTGTCACTAAATCTTTGTGAATTAAACCTCTGTAGGGGCCAGCCATTAGCTCACTTGTTTAGAGCATGGTGCTGATAACACCAAGGAAAGGGTTCAGATGCCCATACTGGCTAGCCTCCAAAAAAAATCTCTGTGAACTACATCTCTCTGGGTGGGAGTATTGTTGGGAGGGAGAACTCGGATTTCAAATGGCCTGGGATTGATGCCTGGCTCTGTGGCTGTTGGATCCTGGGTCAGTTTCTGAGCCTTAGTTCCATATTTATAAAGTAGGGATAATAATACACCTATGTCAGGGGGTTTTGGTGAGCATTAAATGAGAAGATGCCTATAAAGAACCTAGCACTATGCCTGGCACTTGGTAAATACTAGTGGGTACTCGGTAAACATTAACTATTATTATTATTTTATTACATGAATATTTGTAGCAGGGCCACAGGTCTCCTGAGCCTCAGCCCTCCTGTGCACTAGAAATAAGTTACAAGAAAACACTTCCAAAATGAGATTACCAGAGGCTGCCGCTATATGTTAGATCACCTGGCATTTGAGGGGTAATATAGCAGACGGTGAACGAGCACAGCCTCAGGAGCCAGCAGGCCTGCGTGTGAATTCTGGCTCAGTCACTTAATCGTTATAAGAATTTTGGCAAGTTACTTAGCCTCTCTGTGCCTCAGTTTCTTCATCCCTAAAATGGGAATATTAACACCCTCCTCATAGGTTCTTGTGAGGATTGGATGAGGTAAGGTACATCAAGTCTTTAGGATAGTGCCTGGTGCACAGTGGTAGAAATTATTAGATATTATTAATATTGTTATTTTAAATTCATTTAGAATTCAAAATAAAGTTTGTTCTTAAAAATCCCACTTGGCTTTTATATCAAGGGGCCTGCATTTTAGTGATTTAAAAAAATAAAAATAAAAAAAGAGCATGGATTCATTGTGCCCTCACCTGTTCCTGAAATCTCTCCTTTTTGACTCATGAAACCACCAGGTTTTACTCTCCCAGCAGCTAGAGCTCATTCTGTCATACTGCTGTCCCTCAAACGGATCCATCTCTCCTTTTTACTAATCTGTGCACTTCCTGACATCCTCAATAAATGTTCCTTGAATGGAAAGGTGAAAGAGAGTAAGGTAGACTCTAGTCATTTGCATACAAATACAGAACTGTAGTTCACAGGGGGCTGACGTCCTCCCTCACAGAGGATGAAGGGACTGGCAGAGTGGCTGAGGGGGATGGTGCTTCTCTCAACTGCAGGAAGAAAAACACAAAGAACAACAAACAACCCAAAGTTTAATTAGAAAGGGCTCTAGTCCCTGACGCAGTGTGTTCCTGGGTTGGGGAGGGAGAGGCAGTACAGTGAGCGAACCGGGGTGGGCTGTAGAACCAGGACCACCTCCCTACAGATCCCAGTTCTGTCACTCAACAGCTGCTTCACCCTAGAAACAAACATCTCTGAGTCTGTTTTCTCGCCTATAAAATGGGGGAATAACAGCTGTGAAGGGTAATTTTTTTTTTTTTTAAAGATGACCGGTAAGCAGATCTCAACCCCTGACTTGGTGTTGTCAGCACCACGCTCTCCCAAGTGAGCCATGGGCCGGCCCTGGGAAGGGTAATTTTGATGAAATGAGATAATAGTGCAATGTCTAACACTTAGAAAATGCTTAATTGCTGTTTGTTAAATGAACAAAGAGGACTTTTTAAAAAAGTGCCACTGTGGGATGAAGCTGTGCTATCCCTGAACGCGCAGGATCACTTAACGTTGTCCACTGCTCGCCATCATCACTGTATCATTCCCCACATTGTCACGGGGCCGCCTCCACACAGCTTCTCAGCCTCTCAATCCCAAGTTGAACTGCAACCAGAAAGCCTGGGAGGCAGGGATTTGGCAAACCCTTTTCCCAAACCCTTCTCCTCTCCAGCTGGCACAGAAAACACTACACATTTGCAGCTTCCACAGCTCTTACGAGAACATACACCCTTTTATTGTTTTTCTTTTCCTAACGATGGAGCAATCACATGATTTTAACAGGAAAAACAACTCTGGAATTGGAGACAAGTCTGGATTGAGCCATGGACTTTCTGGTCCCTGTGTCTGAGCCCCTGGAGAGAAAAGACATTCGAAGCTGGCAGGCTGGGGGCTGAGCTGGACCAGAACCACGGCCAGCACATGCTCCTGTCAGGATGGCCAACTGAGCAGGTTGCATTTCAGGATTAAAATCAGTAACGATCCTAACAAAATAGGAGCTCGTATTCACTGAATGCTAAGTACCAGGTGCTTTACAGGTGCCATCAAACTTCATCATCACAGCAATCCAAGAGGAAGGTTTTATTATCTTCATTGCATCAAAGAGGAGAACACACTGGAGAAGTCAGGGGCTTAGCTAGCATTTCACCCCTTTGTAACCCCCCCTCCCCCAGCCTGTGTTTTCCTTCCTCACCTCCATGCCTGCAGCAGCAGTGCTTCAAACACTAAAGTGCACACAGATCTCCTGGGGATCTTGTTGGAACATAGATTCTGATTCACTAGGTCGGGGGTGGGGCCTGAGATTCTGCATTTCTGACAAGTTTCCAGGGAGTGCTGCTGCCCCAGGGATTTTAGCTGCAAGGCTTAGACTAGTGGTCTCAACCTCGACTGCAACATTGGAATCACCTGAGAGCTTTCAAAATGCTGATGCCTGGGCCCTCACCCTTGACAATCTGATTTTGTTGGTCTGGGGTGCAGCTCCAGCATAGGATTTCTAAAGCTTTCCCAGTGAAGGCATGTGCAGCCAGGGCTGAGACCACTGTTTGGGAAGGAGGAAATAGTTGCAGGCTCCTGAGGTCACCCCAGTACCCTGCACACCCCTTTCCCAGCCACAGAGGCGTCTACAGCTGGGCTTTGAGGACGCCCTTGAAGAGGCCTCTCCCAGCAAACTCCAAGCCTAAGAAGAGGCCAGAGCCACCACCTGTTTCCTTGAAATAGTTCGCAGCTGTGCCGGTGACCTCATCGCTCTGGCTCTGCAGCGGGCCAAGCTGCAATCTGGGAAGCCCTCTTCCCAAGTCAGGGCTCCCCGCTGTGTTGGGAGCAGTGGAGGGAGAAGAGCCAGCTACCCAGAGCAGGAGGAGCTGTAGGATGAGGGCTGAGGCTCCTGGGAAAGATGGTGGCCCATCTCCAGGGACCCCATGATGGGCAGCCCCTGTTGCATGGCCATGGCTGTGAGCACAGCTGACAGCCTCACCCCTGGCTTGGGAACTGCTGAAATCACAAGGGGATTCTCCTCCTCCTCCTTTAAATGAAGTATAAACAAACAAACATTGAGTATGCAAGTAAAAATGCAAAGTCCATCTCTTCTTCCCCTTACACTTCCCAGAGGCAACCACCCGTGCGGGTTGGACTCATATCCTTGCAAACCTTCTATGCATGAATATGTATATTGCTACACACACACACACACACACACACACACACACACACACACACACACACACACACACATGTGTAATCCTGTTTTATAAACAAAAGCACATCATGGAGTATTATTCTGAATGCTACCTTGGATATGTTTTCCAATTAGTTACACAGAGATAGACAGGTCTCACCCTAGACCTGCTGAATGAGAATTTCTCAGGAAGGCCCCTGCAAAGTCTTTCATGTTGGTATTTTTAATAAGTGTCTTAGGTGATTCTTACAGAAAATGCCCTTTTAATGGTTGTGCACATCCTATATATGGATGTACCATCATTTATTAACCAGTCCTCTGTTGTTGAACATTTAGGTTGTTTCCAGCTTTTTCTTCATACTATACACTATGCTTCAAGCATACGCACATTGTACAGGTACCGATGTGTATGTTTCTGTAGGATAGTTCCCAAAGAGTAGAATAGCTAGTCCAGAGTGGAAATTCCCTGGAATTTCTTTTCCCCTCTAAGACTGTTCATGTTTGAATCACGGAATCTCACAGTAGGACAGAAACTTAAAACCTGTGTAGTTCAGACCAGTACTGTCCAATAGAAATAAAATGTGAGTCATGCATATCCTTTGAAATTTTCAGTGGCCACATTAATTTTAATAATATATTTTACTTAATCCAATATATGAAAAATATTATCATCACAATATATTATCAAATAAAGATCATTAATAAATATTTGCTATGGTCTGAACATTGTATGCCCTCAAAATTCATATGTTGACGCTTAATTGCCAAGGTGATGGTAGGAGAAGGTGCGGCATTTGGGAGGTGATAAGGTCATGGGGATGGAGCCCCATGAAACGGGATTAGTGCTTCACATCTTCTACCATGTGAAGAAAGAGAGAGAAGTCACCATCTATGAACCAGAAAGTGGGCGCTCATCAACACCGGATCTGCCAGGCCCTTCATCTTAGACTTCCCAGCCTCCAGAACTGCGAGAAATAAATTTCTGTTGTTTATAAGCTACACAGTCTATGATATTTTGTTATAGCAGCCCCAAATGGACTAAAACATTATTCTACATCTATTTTTCATGTTTAGTCTTTGAATACTGGCATGAATTTTACACTTAGAACATGCCTCAACTTGGATTTGCCACATTTCAAGTGTTCAGTAGACACATGGGCCAAATGACTATTGTATTGGACAGTGCAGATCTACACCTTGTCTTTTACTTGGGGGATAATTATAGGGGACAAGGAGCAAACAATTGTGGGTCAGCTACTGTCTACTTGTCCCTGAAGGACACTTAACATCCTTTATTGTGAATTGCTCACCAAGAAGCTGCTTCCCCCACCCTGAGTTGATGCTCTGAGTCCATGTCCATTTCTTCAGAGTTTGGGACTATAGGTGTCTCCAGACCTGCAGTGCTGGAGGAGGAGGAGTAAGTTGGGAGGGAGGGGCAGGGTGCAGGGAGGAGAGTTTGTGAACTCTCATAGAAGCTTGGGGGTGGGCGTGTAAGGAAGGCAGGGCATGGGTTATTATTATGCCCATTATTTCCACTTGAGGTGGATGATTTGCCAGCATCACAGCCAGCAAACACAGAGGCAGAACTGGAATCAGGTCTTCAGATCCCAGAGCCTACGCTATGCTTCACTTTTATTCCACAGATGTCTCCAAAACAGTTATTCAAAGTGTATCCTTACATTAGGAACAGGGAGAGCTGTCAACCAATTAATTATTTGAATTATTAGAAGTCACATGGTCTAATTCGTTAGACTTTTGAAAGGAGAGAATGGAACTGAGGATACTAGAGGTGGAAAAGGGAGTTGGGGAGGGGGAGGAGGTTTAGCCAGAAATTAGTAAACGACCACAAAAAAATGATTATATCGTGTAATGATAAATACAGTAATTATCCTGATTTGAACACCATATATTGCACACTAGTATTCATATTCCATGCTGTACTCCACAAATACATACAATCAATCGTGTTTTCAATAATAAATAAATACATACATACATACACACACACACATACATACATACGTACGTACGTACATACATACATACATACATAAACAAATAAGTCCCCAAAGTCGCAGAGGCAAGAAATCATAGTGAGATTCATAAACGAAGTAGATCGTTTTAGGCTGCAGTGGTCTTAGCTGTATTTACTTAGGATCTAGAAGGATGACTGTGACTTTGATCGAGAGGAGAGACAGGGATGCTATGGTTTGAATGTTTGTCCTCCTGGAATTCGTATGTTGAAGCCTAATCACCAATGTGATGATATTAGGAGGTGGGGCCTTTGAGAGTGATTAGGTCATGAGGGTAGAAAAAAAAGTCACACTGTCATCCATAGACTAGCGATTAAAAACATGCGCTGACGTCCCCTGGAGGAACGCAGAGTTATTGCAAGCAGCTGGCAAACGCTTTTGTGGGCTTTCCTAATTCATTTACCGAACGTATGTAAAATATGACACCTATTACATGGAGGTCTTTGAAATAAAATAAAATAAAATAAAGTATTCTCATACTGGGCAAAGTTGGGAATGACTGCAATAGACTCTTCCGTCTTGGACTGTCAGAGGGACAGTCACAGAGATCCTAGTTGCAGGTTCTGCTTCAGTTATGTCATTTTTTTGGTGTGTTCAGCTGTATTTGATTTTATCTCAGTTTCTTAGTTCACACGTGGGCGTGTTAGTGCATCTGTCCTCCAGCTAGATCGTCAGCTCCTCAGGGTGAAGACTTCGACCCCTAGTTTAAGGCTCTGGACTTTCTGGGTTCTTAAATGTGTATTGTTGATTGCCTAAATAAAATGGTATAAGAGCACACAATAAATATGGTATTTGTAATGGAATATATGGATTTTTCCTGCCCAGAATCCCTTTCTCTTTCTTTGGGCTGCAGCTCCCCCCACCCAATACACACAGCCTAAATGAGGCTGTCAATCAAGTGCCCTGCCCTCCCCAGGGTGGCAGCACTGAGTCATTTCTGAAGATCTTATTAGCAAATCTAGGGTGTGCACAGAGATCTGAATCTTAAACAGAGTGACAAGAAATGCTGCTTCATCTCCATCAGCTGGGCTAACAATTTCATCATCAAATCACTAAAGTCTGCTTTTTCAGCTTTTGTGTGTGTGTGTGATACTGAGATCTACCCCTCACTCTAATGATAAGTTCATTTTTCTTTATATCTGGAATATGAAAAAATATATCTAAAAGATAGCATTTCACATTTTTACTTAATTCTGTTCAATTTGGAGATTTAAATACGTTTTCATAAGCATCAGAGGAAGGCAGACTTCCAGCTGCTGAGTGTACAACTTGCTATTTCTCTCTAGAGGGCGAAATGACAACCAACGACTAATTTGATAAAAATCATCTTTTAGAAATCTTATACTACAATTTGATAATCCCTAAGGCTTTGGCACCAGTAAGAGCTATTAGATGAAGACATTGTGAAGAAAGTAAAACAGCTTTAAACTGGCACCTGTTCAAGCCGGAAGACTAGAATTCCTGCCTCCTTGTGTTAGAGCCTGCATTGTAGCCCCTCAGCCATTAACAGTGGCTGCAGCAGATGATTTGGGGGGCGTGGTCCTCCACCCAAGAGAGCCTCTTAGTGGGTCAGCTTCTCCTCCAATTCCCATAACCCCTACATTCCCTACAACCCTCCCTCTTACCAGCCCCATGCTCCTGAGCCACCCAAACCCTCATGAACCCCATCATCTCAGTAGGAAGGGCCACGTCCCATCCTTTACCCACAGATCCTGAGATTTGCAACTCTACTTTTGACTGGGCCACACAGCGCAGAGGGAGGTCCAGGTCCACCCACCAAAGCCAAGGTGGCAACATGGAATTATTTTTGAAAATCATATTTGCAAATATTAAAAAATTGGATATTGATACATTCAAGGTGATAGGACAAAACCACCAACACAACCTCTGTTGGCTGTTAGCAGCTGTGGACATGCTACCATATTCACGGTTCTTCTATACCGTATGGAGAGAATGTGATCCTCTGTGGTTTTTCTGTTTTTTGTTTTCCCTATAATTACATATGTGTTAATCATTACCAAAAAGCTCTGACAGGAGCTTTGGACTAAATTACACATTGCTATCGAGAGCAGTATCCACGCTGACCCCATGAGTCCACAAGCAGCACTCAGTATTGTTAATGGTAACCCCGTGACTAAATTCAGATAAGAGCTTAACTAAAACTTCAGTAGTTGGCAAAGTATAATCCAATTGGGTGACAACCTTAATGACAAAAAGAGGAAGGATCCAGGAAATTGAAAATGTAAAGAGCTCCTCATTGGCATATGATTCTCCATGCCTAGAAAATGAATCATTCAAGGCAGTATTTTTAAATTAAAAAAAAAAAATTTTTTAGGGCTGTTGTTGATACACACTTCTTAGTGGATTTCAACTTCCATGTAAGACAGGAATATTTGGGGGAAATTTTTGGCCTCAGAATATTTACCAAACCAGACAGTGATTCTTTGCTCAAGGACAAAATTACTGTGGCAGGTGTGAAAAGTCATTGTACAAACCACAGTGTGGACAATCAACACGTGTCTATACCAGAATAGACTGTGTGTTTGAGCAGAGAGATGAAAACAGAAAGTCAGGGAAGCTCCATTTTTAAGAGCAGCATAAAGTTTTCTTCCAGTTGTGGAGGTGTTCTGCAAAACCCCGAGGTGATAAAAACCTTACTCCTAGGTTGTAGAAATGGGAAATGCAGGCAAAAAGACCTATTCTATCAGGTCATTAAATTCGGTGAATGAGGGATTCCTTCAACTGATGATATAAAGGGGAATGCTATTAATTTTGCTAGCAGTAATGTTTTAACAAGATGCACCAAAAGCGTAAACACTAACTTTAAATTCAGATTTTTTACTTTTAACTTAAGGTTTGAATAGGTACCACAATCACATGGTTCAGCGTGTACAGTCAGAAGTTAATCTCCCATCTCTGTCTTGTTATCCAGTTTTGTCCCCTCTAAGCACACCAATGTCAGTAGTGCCACACGTATCTTTTCTGTGATAATTTAGACACATACAAATACACATACCCATTCTTCCTTTCTGTTTTTACGGAAAGGGCACCGTTATACACATGGTTCTGCTCCTTCCATTTTTCACTTAAATATATTTTGGAGATATTATCATATTAGTAAACAGAAGAATTTCTCATTCCTTTATGTGTCTACAGAGTATCATACTCCTTGGATGTAGCATAATTTATGTAACCAGCCCTTTCGGTGGACATTTATTTCTAATCTTTTGCTGTTACAAACAGTGCAGTGATCTCCTTCCTTACACAGTGTATGCTCTATGGGGGCCTTATGGCCACCAAAGGTGGGGGGGAATGGGCTTTTTACAAGGGCAAAGAAATCTTTTTCTGTTCTCCCTCTCTCTCTCTCTTTTAATAATTACAATTTTAATAGAAGACAGTTTTTTTGTTTGTTTGTTTTTTTGGAGGGTGGCAAGTACGGGGATCTGAACCCTTGACCTTGACTTATAACATCATGCTCTAACCAACTGAGCTATGGTCAGCCCTTCTTTTCTTTATAATGCAGACACACACACACAATGCATAAACAGATATACAATATATCTGTGGTATTAACATTTCCTGGAAGGTGCAATTAGGGAAAAATATGTAAAATGGTTCCTGGAAATGCCAATAATAAGAAAAAGCTTGAGTAGTACCACCCTAGTCCAATCGCCACTATCAAAGGGAAAGGAGATTGCTAGCTAGGACTGGTTTCGACCCGGCTGGCACGACACATCCTCTGGAACCGTGCACATTGGTGTTGAAGTGAAGCTGGAAGGCTGGTACCAAGGAGGAATTGGGGTGACTGCTGAAGATCTCCCAGGAAGTCTGTAGACCGGAGACTGCTGGCATCCAGGGCAGGGACAGCCATCCTACCAGGAGCTTGGGACCCTGGGGGCCTCGCTTGGGCTCTGCTGTCGGTGTGTGCAGCAGGACACACAATGAATGGGTGGACATAGCTCTCCAATGACAATCTCGCCTCTTTCTTGACTTACTCAGAAACATTTGATTTATCCTCATAGTTTTCTATTAACTTTAAAGTTTCTAGATTAAAAATAAAGCCCTCACCACTGCTGTCAGTCAGTAAAAGTCTATTCCTTCTCTTCTACTTATAAACTCATTTGACACCAATAAGAGTTTAGAATAACCCTTAACCTCCCTTGTATGTCATTACAATGGACACTCTGTGATTAGAAGAGGAATGAAGGAGGTTGTCACAAAAACACAGTCATTTAAAAATGACTGTGGGTCCTTCTCTAGATAAGGGCCGGTTAGCACACTCGCCAAGCATTTATCCACACGTGGACCCACACAGGGTCACACGTGGCTCTGTGGCTCTCTCAGGTCTCTCTGCTGCCCGCACAGACGAGGAAGGCTCTTCTCTCACCACACCCAGCCGCTTCCTTTCGTGGCCCATCAGGCGTGTTTTCTTCCTCCAAAGCCATCGCCAGCCACCGCGGGGCCCTCTGGGGGATGAACCGGCGTCCTGTGTCTGACTGGGGCAGGCAGCTTCTGCTCACGTTGTTGGTCAGGAGCAGAGTTAGGGTGCAGGAGGTGACAGCTGGGCAGACCCCTTCAGGGCATGAGAGGAAGAAAATGTCACCAACATGCCTAGATGACCCTTGAAATAAAACCAGATGAAGCTGCATTGACAAGAATTCCTCTCAGAGAGAGTCCAGCATGTGACTGGAAGGTGTATGTGGGGTGCTGGGGTGGGACCCCTCGCCCCTCCAA
Source organism: Galeopterus variegatus (assembly GCF_000696425.1). Lineage (NCBI taxonomy): Eukaryota > Metazoa > Chordata > Mammalia > Dermoptera > Cynocephalidae > Galeopterus > Galeopterus variegatus. The sequence goes on along the minus strand of NW_007727140.1, from coordinate 120,079 downwards.
GGGTCCTGCCCCAGGAGCCCCCGATGGCTACCTGCTGCCCTCTATGGAAAGTGGGCCCTGTGTCCTCCTCCACCTTTCACTCTGTTTTCTACACAAATTTAAATAAATATTTAAAGAATATTAGTTCGGAATGTCTCTCTTTTAGCCTATCAGGGCACCACGTCCAGCCCTAATCAATTTTCCTATTTTCTAAGGTATCCTTTCTTTGTTTGCTGGAAATATACATTTAAAAAGACGAAAGTCTTCTAATTATCACTCAAATCCTGGAAACTATAGAGGAAAAGATTGACACCTGACACTATATAACTAAAAAAGGATGCATGAAAAAGCCCACCGAGATCAAAGTCAAAAAGCAGATGTCAACCTGGGAAAACACCTGCACTTCATTAACAGCAAGACATTAATTTCCTGAAGACATAAAAGCTTGTAGAAATCAATATGGATCAGCAATCTAATAGGGACAGGGAGCAAACGACATGCATAACAGTTCTCAGAAAAAGAAACACACATGACTTCTAGGATACGAAAGATGGTTGGTCTCATGAGTACAAGAAATGCAAACTAGAACAACACTGAGAGCGTTTTGGAGAGTCTTCCTGGAAAATGGGATCACCTCATACAGCAGACACCCCCTCCCCTGGAGACACTTTATCTCTGAGTCCCCATTAGCTGGCGATGCTCCCTGCGTGCACCAGGTCTGGGCTTCCTTCTGCCTCTTGGCTTCTTGTGGGTGTGGAAGGAGCCACATGGGAAGGCAGGAGACAAGGAGGTCAGGAAGCAGCTGGGGGAGGACCTGTGGCAGTGGGAGCAGGTGCAGAGCCTCTGGGTCTTTCTCATGTCACTGCACTCAACAACTGGGTAGACAAGATGACTTGCTGGGTTGATGTCAGCAGCCTCTGTCCTCTGTTACCTCTGTGTTTAAAAAACAAAAAAATATGCAGCACGGGAGGGGCCATGAGGCAGCATTGGTGATACCAAACAGAGGCTCAGCTGGTAAATAAAATGAGCTCAAAGGATAGAAAAATGACTGTGGCTGTGAGGGTCAGGGGACCCTTCAGTGTACCTCAAAAGCCGGGTGTTTAGAAGTAGAGGGCCTCAGTTTGAGAACCTAAGCTGTGCTTGCTGAGAAGCCATGCTCATCTCAGCATCTTTCATGGAAGAGAACTGATCACGTATTAGCAGTCAAAGCTCAGAGGTATATTCCAAGGATAGTGGCCTAGCGATGGAGGTGGGATGAATTAAGTACAGCCTGGGGTCTGGACCTGGGTCTATGTCCTTATGCCCAGGCTTCACGCAGAGTCTGAAGAGCTGTCATAAAATGGAAGGAGCTGTCCATGAAGCTCTCCCTCCAGTGTGGCCAAGACACAGCGATGCTGCTTTAGAGCCAGAGAGTTGGGAGGGTGTCGTTCCCATGGGGGGTACTTAGAGCACTTTGGGGCAGGGGCTCACATCACATGAGAGAAGTATCCCCCACCAGAGAAGGCAGGAGACATTACCCTAGATAGTGGGAGATTGTAAGACCATGTCTGAGCTTGCCTGAGGACTCCATGAACTGACTGGGAGGAATCCGAGAGGGGTCCAGTGTTCTCAAAGAGAGGTTAGAGCTGGAGCCAAAGAAACAGACCTCTTATTACTGGGGAGGGTGTCGTTCCCATGGGGGGTACTTAGAGCACTTTGGGGCAGGGGCTCACATCACATAAGAGAAGTATCCCCCACCAGAGAAGGCAGGAGACATTACCCTAGATAGTGGGAGATTGTAAGACCATGTCTGAGCCTGCCTGAGGACTCCATGAACTGACTGGGAGGAATCCGAGAGGGGTCCAGTGTTCTCAAAGAGAGGTTAGAGCTGGAGCCAAAGAAACAGACCTCTTGTTACTATCAATGTGGTAATATTTTTACCTCTAGTGTGATGATATCTGGGACAAACAGAATTGGCTAGATGAGAGAGGAAGGAAGATGGGATCGGGTTGTTAGGCTGAGTAGCAAGCTTGGGGAGGGTTTACTCTGTAGTGGTGAGCCATGGAAGGTTCTGAAGCAGAGGAAGTGTGTGTATTGCAAATTAAGGAAAATTGGTCTGGTACACAGGGGAGATCTGAAGGGCAGGGGGGCAGAGATGGCATGAAGACTGTTGCTGTTGTGATGTGATTGGGGGACCTCAGCCAAGGTGGTCACAGCAGAAAGGAAGCAGATGGAGGGCCCGAGACAGTGGAAGTGTCTGTTTTCCGATGCGAGTGTCCCCCTACCTACAGCCCCCGCCTCTCTTGCCTGGCTAACTCCAACTTGTCCTTTACACTCCAGCTCCTTCTCTTTCCAGAAGGCCCTCAAACTCCCACCCTCTTTACCAGCCCAGATGGCATGGGAGGCCACACCTCGACCATAGCCTTTACCATTGGGTGGAAAGCATGGCCTGGCCTGTCCTTTCTCTAGACTGTGAGTCTCTTGAAGGCAGTAAGCTTGTTTTTCCATTTTTATATCATGCACCTGACATGTGTTTGTGGTACTTACTGGGCTAGAAGAAAGGGAGGAATCTAAAATGGTTTTCTCTGGCTGGCCAGTTGGTCCAGTTGGTTACAACACAGTGTTGATAACATCAAGGTCAAGATCATGGATTTCATTACCGGCCAGCTGCCAAAAAATAAAAAATAAAATAAAATGGCTTTCTCTGAGGAAAAAGCCAAAATAGTCATAGGTTCCGGTTATTTTTCACTTTTCTTTCTTTTTGTTTTTGTTACCTCTTAATTTTTCCTTAAGTCATCTAAAAATTAAAATAGAAAATATACACTTCATGATGCAGGGCGACTGTACTAGTTTCTTAGGACTGTTGTTACAAATTGCCATGAACTTAGTGGCTTAGAAAAACAGAAATTTATTCTCTCACAGTTCTGGGGCCCAGGAGTCCAAACCCAAGGTGCAGGCAGGACTGCGCTCCCTCCAGAGACTCCAGGGGGACATCCTTCCTTCCCTCTTCCAGCTCCTGGTGGCCCCAGATAGTCATTGGCTTGTGGGGTAAGCTTGTTTTTCCATTTTTATATCATGCACCTGACATGTGTTTGTGGTACTTACTGGGCTAGAAGAAAGGGAGGAATCTAAAATGGTTTTCTCTGGCTGGCCAGTTGGTCCAGTTGGTTACAACACAGTGTTGATAACATCAAGGTCAAGATCATGGATTTCATTACCGGCCAGCTGCCAAAAAATAAAAAATAAAATGGCTTTCTCTGAGGAAAAAGCCAAAATAGTCATAGGTTCCAGTTATCACATCAAGGTCAAGATCATGGATTTCATTACCGGCCAGCTGCCAAAAAATAAAAAATAAAATAAAATGGCTTTCTCTGAGGAAAAAGCCAAAATAGTCATAGGTTCCGGTTATTTTTCACTTTTCTTTCTTTTTGTTTTTGTTACCTCTTAATTTTTCCTTAAGTCATCTAAAAATTAAAATAGAAAATATACACTTCATGATGCAGGGCGACTGTACTAGTTTCTTAGGACTGTTGTTACAAATTGCCATGAACTTAGTGGCTTAGAAAAACAGAAATTTATTCTCTCACAGTTCTGGGGCCCAGGAGTCCAAACCCAAGGTGCAGGCAGGACTGCGCTCCCTCCAGAGACTCCAGGGGGACATCCTTCCTTCCCTCTTCCAGCTCCTGGTGGCCCCAGATAGTCATTGGCTTGTGGGAGTGTAATTCCAATCTCTGCCTCTGTCTTCACATCGCCTGTTCTTCTGTGTGCCAAATCTCCCTCGGCCTTTCTTTTATAAGGACACCTGTCACTGGGTTTAGGGCACATCCTGATAATCTATAATATCTCAAGATCTTTAATTTTTTCCAAATAAGGGCATGCCCACAGGATCCAGGGGGTAGAACATGAGTATGTCTTTCTGAGAGCCATCACTGAACCCACTGTAATGACTAAAACATTTTGGGAGGCAGGGGACCCATCACTTGCCAACAGTGGAAGTATTTACTCTTCACCGACAAAACCCAGAAAGATTTGTGTGCCGTTCACAACTCACACTACTCGTCTACTGTACTTTTTAACAAGCTGTGATGCTTCTAGCAGTTTCAATGATTTTATTGTATTTTATGATGTTATTGGAAGCTGGGGAGCTCATGCCCCTTAGATTTCTCCTATCTCCAGAAAAGACTGGAAAACCCAGAAGTTTTTGGCCTCAGTTTTCCCTGAGAGGCAGCCCTTTGGTGCCATCTCGTGGAATTTGTGGTAACTACAGCCATACTTTTCGGAGGCACCGGTATTCGCAGATTTAAGCAATTGTGTGAGACGTAACGTTGAAATGCAACACACACGAAAAGGAGCTTCGAGCACTTAAACTATAACCCAGTACAATTTACTGTTCACCCTGAGAGAGGCAATGCTGGAGTGAGAGGAGACTGCCTGCGTGTGGTGCTTCCAGTAGTGAAGTGATATTGAAAACTACTTAGTACTTTGGCTGGAGTAGCATTACTCGGTAAGACTTTTGAGGAATCCTAAACTAATCCCTGAGCTAGTCTCATGACAGTAACCTCCTGGATGAAGAAAGATATCTGTGGAAGGGCCTATGTCCCACATAAGAACATACACACCCAACACCGACACAACAGCATCCCTAGGTAGCATTCGCAGTCCAGTGAGCCCCCAGCAGAGTTCTCCCACTTCCTGGCACAAGGCCTGGGACAGGATAAGCATTGAGGCAGTATTGAGTACAATCGCCACACTGTAGCTATGAGGGCAGAGGCTGTCTTGGTTTCTTTTTTAATGGTGTTTTTCAGTTTGCAAAGGGCTTTGTTACCTCAATGGGCTGCCTTCAGGGGAAGGTCCTTCTGGCCCTATTTCTGGAGCACAGCCACCTGTGGTGGGGTAGGAATTGTCATTCCTGGGTCCCCCTTAGGCCATGAAAGCACGTGCCAGACATACTCATTTTCCTCTCCCTCCTCTAAGCTGTTTTCCCAGGAGGGATTTCTTCTGCTTGCTTAGGAATAGGGAGAATTGGGCAAGGAGAAAGGGGAAATCTTATACGCAGCGGGTAAGTCATTCAATACCACATAAACCCTTTGAGTACATGTGCATTTAGGCAGGTTTTCTCAAGCACAGACTCTGGATCTTAACCATCTTTTATAATGTTATTTCTACTGGAAAGTCCATCTGTCAATTCAAACATGAATTAACTTTTGTGTTGGGCATCATGCTCTAGGCATGCTTTGGTGGATAAGACAGACTGGTGCCTGTCCTCTTGGGAGTTACCAAGATTAAACAATTACTGTAATCAATAAGATGTGCTCTAAAGAAAAAACACAGAGCGGTATATAACAGATGGACCTGATTTAATGTGGGGACAGGCAAGCCTGAGCAGAGACAAGGAGGAGAGTGAACCTGCCAAAGGGCAGGGGTAAAGGCAGAGAAGAAAAGCACGACAAAGCCTTAAGGCAAGAGCAGTGAGACGAATCGAGACAAGTCTGATTAACACCGCACAGGCACATATTCCTCCATTAGCTCCATCAATCTTTTCCACTGGCTCAGCTATTTCAGGAAAATGGATGTGGGAGGTCTAGTTCTAAATATGTAGACAACCAAAGGAAAAATAAACAAATGGGATTATATCAAACTAAAAAGCTTCTGCATAGCAAAAGAAACAATTAACAGCAGAAAGACAACAGAGTGGGAGAAAATATTTGCAAAATATACATCTGACAAAGGATCAATAACCAGAATATACAAGGAACTCAACATCCAAAAAACAAGTAACCCAACTAAAAAAATGGGCAAAGGAGCTGAACAGGCATTTCTCAAAGGAAGACATACGAATGGCCAACAGACATGAAAAATGGACCCAGAGGAATAGAAATCATCATGTCGAAGGGACACCTGTACTCCCATGTTTATTGCAGTGCTATTTACAATAGCTAAGAGTTGGAACCAGCCTAAATGCCCATCATCGGATGACTGGATAAGGAAAATGTGGTATATCTATGCAGTGGAATACTACTCTGCTCTAAAAAAAAAGAAATACTACCATTTGCAGCAACGTGGATGGACTTAGAGAAAATTATATTAA
>NW_007727140.1:108801-113258 GCF_000696425.1 Galeopterus variegatus | reverse complement strand
CAGGTACAGAAAGAGAAATACCGCATGTTCTAACTTATTTGTGGGAGCTAATAAAAACAAATAAGTAAATACACAAACCAACTGGGGGGGTGGGGGGTGGGGTGAAGACGACACAATTACAATTCCTTGAACTTGTTAAGACAAGTGAACAGATATGATGTTGATGGGGGAGGGTGTGGGGAGAGGGAGAAAGAGGAATTGGTAAAGGGACACGAAAATCAACTATATCGCATATTGACAAATTAAAATTAAAAAATATAGACAAACTGGGTTGGGAGCAGTTCAATTACAAGCTCTTAAAAAGTAAAATCAGGAAAACAGCTTTGGTCTTGAAAAGCTCCTGAAGGTCATTGTTTTTGAAGTTCTTGAGGATGGGGCTGATGTCTGATTCATTGTGTCACATCGTATCTTCACATTAATAGCACAAGTCACACACAGAGAAGTTATCTAGAAGCAGTTAAACACTGATGAGTCCCGTAACTATTTACAAACTATGAAGGTTGCTGATGCCACAGAGAAAAATGAATCTGATTGTGGCAGCCTAATTTCCAAGTTGGCCACCATCGATTCCTTCCCTCCTTGTCTGCCATGCTGTTCCTCCACTGCAGGTGGTCTATTCCTCCACCCATCATCCCTTGAATCTGGGCTGGCCTAAGTGACTTACTGGCCAACAGGATGCAGTGGAAAATGTTTGTGATTTCTAAGATTAGGTCCTAAGAAGACTTGCATCTCCACCTGGGCTCCTGGAATGCTCACTCTGAGGCAATTTTGCCCACCCCGAGACCCCCACAGGCAGAGAGGGTAAAGCTGGACAGTCCCCAGTTGTTTTGGCCAGCCCAGCCCAGTCACCAGGCATGTGAGCGAAGGAGCTATCTTAGATATCCTGGCCCTAGCAGAGGTCAAGTGCAAAAAAGCTTAAGTCCCATCCACATGGCTCCTCAAGCCATTCAAGCCACCCCATCCCACCCTAGACATGGTGGAGCAGAGAAGAGCCAACTCCAGTGTGGCCTAGATGCTTTTTTGTTTTTAAAATTGTAAAGCAGCAGTAGATGCCTGCAAAATAGAACAGAACATTAGCATCAACAATGTTGACATGTAAGTGGGAGAAAGCTGTACATTTTGTTGTTATCCTTTCGGGTTCCCTCCTGACACTGTGTTCACACCTCCATGATAAATCCTACCACGCTGCATTAAAGAGACAGTGTAGCACAATAGTTATGAACTTGGGTTTTACAGTCAGGACAGGCCTTTTTTTAAATTCCAGTTTTATGACTAAAACTAGCTGAGTGATTCTGAGCAAGTTGCTTAGCCTCTCTACGCTTGTTTCCTCATCTATAGAACTAACATCATGGAGTATTTATGATTAAATTCAATAGCGCATGTCAAACACTCAATGCCTGTCTTTTTTTTTACTGGCCGGTAACGGGATCGCAACCCTCGGTGTCACGCCCGTACCGGGGACCAGCAAAGGGATCGCAACCCTCGGTGTTGCGCCCGCACCACGCTCAGCCAGTGAGTGGGAACCGGTCTCCACATGGGATCCGAACCCTTGGCGGGAGCGCCGCCACGCTCCCAAGCGGCGCACTCTCCAGTACGCCACCGGGCCGGCCCCTCAGTGCCTGCACATGGGATCCGAACCCTTGGCAGGAGCGCCGCCACGCTCCCAAGCGGCGCACTCTCCAGTACGCCACCGGGCCGGCCCCTCAGTGCCTCTCACATACAGTGTTCCATCCATAGTGAAGATGACCCCCAGAGGACAACGGCCTCTTTACATTCTTTTATTCATACTCATCTTTAAATTCATTGTACGTTTCAGTGCCTGGAACATAGCAGGTGATTAATAAAGGCTGTTGAATGAAACCATTTGTTACATATGTTAAGACTGACTTTTTTTAACATAAAGGGCAACTTTGCCTGTAAGTTATCGAGAGCCATCCATTTTAGGACAGTGGAATGTGTCACTTCCACCATGAAGCCCCCCTAAGGGTATGGCATCAGTGAAAAAAGCCAATTCAATTACTTTTAGCACTTAAGGCCTCCAGCGGGCCTTAACGACTGTCCACTGCAACAGTCTCATGATGTTTATGACATCTACGAACGGTGAATAGCTTCCCCAAGGCCACCCACCCACCGTGAGGTCCAGAGCACTCTGTCTCCTTATTATGGCACACCCTTCCCTTTTTCCATTGCATTTCAGGGCTACTCAGTTGGGTTAGGATGGATCACTAATCTCTTTTATGAAGGGATTAGGCAATTCAAGAGGGTGAACACGAGCAACTGGGAGTGCAAGACCCAACCATAGCCATGGAGGTTGTGTCTGGACCCTCCCATTTGTCATCCTGACTCCTGCACTGGATGGTGACACAATTAAAAAGCCCCTTTCATTGGGGGTAATGGGTCTGATGGAATGCAGTTTGGTTTTTCTGTAGTTAAGGTTGAGGTTTCATCCCTGTTGACAGGTCTCTCCTCTATTTCACTGCTCTCTAAGGCATAAATGTCCCGTCCCTAATGTATTGTACTATGTTTGGTGAAATCTAATAGATTCTTCTTTGGTTTAACTAACCTGAGTACACAAAACACCAATTTAGTACTGAGGTTTTTTTTTTTTTTTTTTTCCTTTTTGTCTTTTTCGGTGTCCGGCAACGGATCGCAACCCTCAGTGTCGCCCCCATACCGGGCCAGGACCGGCAACGGGATTGCAACCCTCGGCGTCGCTCCCGCACCTCGCTCAGCCAGTGAGCGGGAACCGGTCTGTATGTGGGATCCGAACCCTCGGCGGGAGCGCCGCCGCGCTTCCCAAGCGGTGCAGTATAGCAGTGCGCCCCCGGGCCGGCCCAGTACTGAGGTTTTTTTTTTTTTTTCGGGGTCCGGCAAGGGATCGCAACCCCCAGTGTCCCCCCCATACCGGGCCGGGACCGGCAACGGGATCGCACCCCTCGGCGTCGCTCCCGCACCTCGCTCAGCCAGTGAGCGGGAACCGGTCTGTATGTGGGATCCGAACCCTCGGCGGGAGCGCCGCCGCGCTTCCCAAGCGGTGCACTATAGCAGTGCGCCACCGGGCCGGCCCAGTACTGAGGTTTTTAATTACTCTTAATTCTCAAATGAGTGATGAAATACAGATATCAATTAAACTGAAGGCTTCTTCATTTACTTTTTTCCTTGCCTTTGAAATACTAAAAGCTGCCGTTCACAGCTCTGGTGTGAACACTTCCACTTACAGCACACACTTCGTCTGGAGTCCAGATAGGGCTACAGGGAAAATATTGTGCTGTTCTCACCTCTCTGTCCTCGAAGTAAATTTCCATGCATTGTGTGAGATGTTACCAGCCAAAGAACATTGTCCCAACAGCAGGTAAAAGAAAATAACATACATGTGCAGGTTGGAAAAATTCAAATAAATTCTTTACTAGTACATAAGGGAAACAAAGTGAGCCGGAAGGTTCTCTCTACTCCCCACCGCCACGAGTACGCACAATCACGATCAGTCTCTATTCGCTTTAGAATATTTCATTTAGAACACAAAAAAGTTCAATTAATCAAATTTTCCTAAGAAAAGCATACTACAGGCAAAGCCATGGGGGAAGAGTGGGGAAACCCAGATGGGCAAACTGTGAAACCCACAGCTGTGCTTTCACATCTCGAAATAAATCTGTCCCCAAGAGTGGAGGTTTCTGTTGTTCACATTTAAATATTGAATCATGTAAAACTCAATGACCTCTTCACTCTCAAAGTTAGAGTCCTTAATTAGGATACTTGAGTTACCTAATACTTACAAGATTTATGAGAAATTCCTTTGAATCCCTAGAGACTGAAGTTGTATTGGGAGGTAGATAAAAGGCAAAAAGAAATTGAATTAAGCCACAAGAAAAAATATTTATGAATGTTCTGAAGTCAATTAACTGACCATGTCCTATTCAACTTATGAGAGAAAATACAATATGGCTTTTTTAGAAATGGGATTTACTAAACAATTCAGCATTAACACTAGGTCATGTTTAAAATAAATTAATCCACATAAGAATAATTTGGCTCTAGGAACATCAGGAGTTTTGCTCAAAATGTAATACTAACAAACTATTAGGTTGGTAGAATTTTCAGAATCCAATTGTAAGTTTGTTTGCTCAATCTGGTGGCTTTCTAAGTAGTGACAGAAGTGACACTAGAAGAAACATACAAGGAACTATGACATAGCAGTACCTCCTTTTGAACTGATAGATCCTAAAGCTCATTTTATTTTACTTGCTTTTCATGGAAAATATCCAGAAAGTAAAAATTTTCCTTCTCCTGTTTTTTTTTTTTTGTTTGTTTCTACTACAGAAATTACTTCTAATTTTTTACTTGCACATAATTCATGCATATGCAGTAACTTAATGTAAGCACATTTCAAAGCTGGTGTAACCAATCTAAATTAGTATCATAAAGAAAGTTAAAGGGGCTGTTTCTCATCAAGTTGCACC
>NW_007727140.1:81014-107801 GCF_000696425.1 Galeopterus variegatus | reverse complement strand
TCGCTCAGCCAGTGAGCGGGAACCGGTCTGTATGTGGGATCCGAACCCTCGGCGGGAGCGCCGCCGCGCTTCCCAAGCGGTGCACTATAGCAGTGCGCCACCGGGCCGGCCCAGTACTGAGGTTTTTAATTACTCTTAATTCTCAAATGAGTGATGAAATACAGATATCAATTAAACTGAAGGCTTCTTCATTTACTTTTTTCCTTGCCTTTGAAATACTAAAAGCTGCCGTTCACAGCTCTGGTGTGAACACTTCCACTTACAGCACACACTTCGTCTGGAGTCCAGATAGGGCTACAGGGAAAATATTGTGCTGTTCTCACCTCTCTGTCCTCGAAGTAAATTTCCATGCATTGTGTGAGATGTTACCAGCCAAAGAACATTGTCCCAACAGCAGGTAAAAGAAAATAACATACATGTGCAGGTTGGAAAAATTCAAATAAATTCTTTACTAGTACATAAGGGAAACAAAGTGAGCCGGAAGGTTCTCTCTACTCCCCACCGCCACGAGTACGCACAATCACGATCAGTCTCTATTCGCTTTAGAATATTTCATTTAGAACACAAAAAAGTTCAATTAATCAAATTTTCCTAAGAAAAGCATACTACAGGCAAAGCCATGGGGGAAGAGTGGGGAAACCCAGATGGGCAAACTGTGAAACCCACAGCTGTGCTTTCACATCTCGAAATAAATCTGTCCCCAAGAGTGGAGGTTTCTGTTGTTCACATTTAAATATTGAATCATGTAAAACTCAATGACCTCTTCACTCTCAAAGTTAGAGTCCTTAATTAGGATACTTGAGTTACCTAATACTTACAAGATTTATGAGAAATTCCTTTGAATCCCTAGAGACTGAAGTTGTATTGGGAGGTAGATAAAAGGCAAAAAGAAATTGAATTAAGCCACAAGAAAAAATATTTATGAATGTTCTGAAGTCAATTAACTGACCATGTCCTATTCAACTTATGAGAGAAAATACAATATGGCTTTTTTAGAAATGGGATTTACTAAACAATTCAGCATTAACACTAGGTCATGTTTAAAATAAATTAATCCACATAAGAATAATTTGGCTCTAGGAACATCAGGAGTTTTGCTCAAAATGTAATACTAACAAACTATTAGGTTGGTAGAATTTTCAGAATCCAATTGTAAGTTTGTTTGCTCAATCTGGTGGCTTTCTAAGTAGTGACAGAAGTGACACTAGAAGAAACATACAAGGAACTATGACATAGCAGTACCTCCTTTTGAACTGATAGATCCTAAAGCTCATTTTATTTTACTTGCTTTTCATGGAAAATATCCAGAAAGTAAAAATTTTCCTTCTCCTGTTTTTTTTTTTTTTGTTTCTACTACAGAAATTACTTCTAATTTTTTACTTGCACATAATTCATGCATATGCAGTAACTTAATGTAAGCACATTTCAAAGCTGGTACTTGCTTTTCATGGAAAATATCCAGAAAGTAAAAATTTTCCTTCTCCTGTTTTTTTTTTTTTGTTTGTTTCTACTACAGAAATTACTTCTAATTTTTTACTTGCACATAATTCATGCATATGCAGTAACTTAATGTAAGCACATTTCAAAGCTGGTATAACCAATCTAAATTAGTATCATAAAGAAAGTTAAAGGGGCTGTTTCTCATCAAGTTGCACCCAACGATGACTGAGGACTCATTTTAACAACTTGTCAGAAAGGGACTAAGCGGGAAATAGGCATCACACTCAACTTCAGGTTTAATGGCCAAAATGAAGTTACCGGCTCTGACACCCAACTTCCCTACAACTTTCATTATAGTCAAGGTCAGTCAAGGTTTGGGGCGGGATGACTATGCTCCCAGAACTAAAACTCGAGATCCAATTTCTCACTTGCCTCAATTTGCAGCATCCAGACTTCTTATCCAAGAACCCGATGCTTCTAAGCTGTAACATTTTATCTACATTGCGTATTTGAGTTGACTGCTAGAAATTGAGGGCCAGATTTGTAGCCCACTTTTAACTTGTATTTTGGATACAAAGTTCATTCCTGGTTTAATGTTTTCTTTTTCATTTCCTCTTTTCTCAGATCTTCTTCCTCTAATTTTATGGTGGTGTATTGTGTCTCTGCAAGCTCTCTTAAAAACTTCCCAGGACAAGGAAGTGTATAAACAAACTTTAGATAAATTATACTATAATCAGGCTAAATTAAAGTGAATCATGCTTACTATATATCACAGGCTGATACAGGTCAAAGATAGCAAAGATTTTAAAAATGGCAGAAATTTTAGCAAATTAATATTTTTCCTAGGGCAATATTCAATTTACAAGAATCTGAATTTCAGGAGTTAAAAATAAAAGATGAGATCAAATAGCATCAAATGAATGTTTTCCAGAAGCTCTGGAACTTCCAAAAAGGTTCATTATAAAAATTGAATCATTCAGGTTAAAAAAAGAAGTCTGACTGGAACGGTGCTTGGTGGTGGTTCATTACAGCATACAGGACAACCAGAGGTGGAGTCTTTATTTCACAAGTTTCAAGATACAGTACAAAACGAATCTGTACATCTCTCTATTAACAGGATTTGTTTGTTTACACAATTATATTACACTTCACCAGCCTTCATACTGCATTTCATTAAATACAAAATAAATTTACAAAGAAAAAAAAAGTCTACCATGGTGTCCTTCACAGTGCCAGCTTAAGGTCTTTTTAAGCTTCTTTTCCCAAATATTTATAGTGGTTACACTTTGATCATATCAACATTGTAAGTTGTTTTTTTTTTTTTTTTTTAAATCAAAGAGAATAGTGTTAGTCTGTTTGTCAATCCAAATAAGACAAACAGTACATGTGAGATGGTGCCCTGCACACTACCAAGGAATCCTTCTCACGCACACAAAATCAAATTTTTAATTGTACAAATAGTCACTATAAAATACAAATCATTTTTACTTAGAATCGTTTTAATTTCCTTGAAATACTAAGTGGATGGAGAAATTTAGCTTCTTTTCAATGAATACTACACATTTAAAAATCAGGTAGTGTCTCAGACAATATGACATTCAGAAATTTTGTTATCTTCACTTATATTTTAGAGCAATGACTGATGAAAAGTATTTGCATGAAAATAGTTTTTTTCTGCTCTGATTTACTGCATACTTCCAGTCATATATATATAGTAATATAATATGTGACATATATTAGATTCACTTTTAAAACAAATACCATCTGTCATTGGAGCAAATATATTCCTGCTCTTCTTGGCAGGTAAAGGGACTGTCTACCTGAAGCATATTATTTTCAAATGTGTATGTGAAATGTTAGTCCAAACCTCTGTAAAGGAAGTTTTTGCATATGTAGTTAGACATTAAGACACATGCTACACACATGGAGAATGATGGTTTTCATTTGTAGGCATGCATGCATACTTCCAAAACATTGGTTTGAAGAACAAACATGAAGAGCAAAGAAGGGAGTGAGAAAGCCAAAAAAAAAAAAAATCTTATATGTAAAATACTTTAGTTTCCTGGAGGCATCAGCAACTCCTTAATTAAATAAATTATCAAATCATCATCAGATCACTGGTGGAAAGTTTCTAAAACTTCCCAGTGGTACAGAGATAAAACAGCATAGTGGTAAAACTCTCAAAAATTAACCTTATATGCAGAAGGGTAACAAATCCTTAAGAGCGTCAAGATTAATGATTCATAAGTTAATCTTAGTTAAGTGCTAAATAATGAATTTTTAAAAAAGAAGGCTTTGATTTACTTTAACTGTGCCATTGACTATTAATCAAAAATAAGCCTTATCCAGAAAACAGAAAAACTTTAAACATAAAAAGAAAAAAAAATAACCCACCAATGCTACCTTTGTAAAATAAAATAGAAGCGAAATGGATAGTCTCAAGACTCTGAAACAGCTGGCTAACCAATAAACCAAATGCACAAGTGAATATAAGCTAAATAGAGTACCACTGTCGTCACTTTTGAAGGCAAGAAGACAGACTATAAAAGGTATCAGGAGAGATGGGCTACCATGGAGAAATGAAGCCACACTCTGTTAAGTCTAAATTCTAACATTAAAACTCCTGAATCCTGGAGTTAGTGTAATGTCACTGACATTAACTAGCTTTAGTTATTGTCACTTTATTCAAATGGATGCCATTTGATTAGGTTAATATTGAGTATTATTTTGGGAGAAAAACCAAACCCAATTCCTATTTGCTTAGGTACCATGTCCCATGAACAAAAAAGAAAAAGGAAGCAAAATATTTTGAGGCCGTCTTTAAATGAAGCCATAAGAACTAAGTTACTTTATATTTACCATCCAAATTTCTGGTAGCAAATGACCCAGGGCAAAACAGGAGGTAAGAACAAGACAAGAAAAGGATATCTAGAATACTAACAGTAATAATAATAAAAATCACATGGCACGAGGTAAACTAACAGGAAGTTTGTTATTACATGAAGAACAAGACTCCACTTTCCCATCCAGTCTTAAGAAATATTTTCTGAAAGTACTAAAGGAAGGAAGTAAAGATATATAAAAATGCTGCTAAAGGAGAAATTGTGTGGATGGCAGAGGAAAGAAATGGAAGGTGATAGATAGTCATCTTAGAGAGTTTTCAGCTTTCAAATAAATTAAACCAGTTCCTTCTAAATGAAGTTTGGCTGCTACAATGGATTATACTTATTTCGAAGGGGAGAGAAGCAGCAGTGATGAAGACACTGACATACTTTCCAACTGTATTCAAATCTCTAAGTGTAAGAGACCAAACAAGTAATATTCACAAGAGCTGCCCAAAGCGACACTACACTTATGAGGGTAAAATTTCCTACCTTTCAGAGATATACTTTAATACATATGATTCTCTCTGTCACCACCTCTTCAAATTTGGAAGCAATTATCTGGGGGAAAGTTTGCTCACCAGGTTTCCCATAATACTCTGAACACACAAAAAGTATACAACTTCACATTTAAAACCTTCATTAAACCTAGTTCAAAATAAATCCTTAACTTCAAAAACCAAAGCATTACAACTCTACAAGTAATAAACTCTTCAAGTTTTCTGGCAGATGAGGGATTATGGGAAAAAAGTATAAATGTTAATACAAACAGTCTAATGTCAGCAGGCATAGAAAGCCTGCTTAGATATTAAAGCAGCATCAGACTAGATATTGGCTGGTGAACACTACCGTTTGACAGTAAAAAGAACTATGAATTCAGTTTAATTCTTTCATTTGTATGATTATGTGAAGTTCTGTTTTCTTTTTTGTTGTTTTTCTCCTCACTATTTAATCAGACAATTCTGAATTGTAGTAGCCTTGATTTTCCTGATGTTAATAGTGGGAGGATGGTGAACATGTAGCTAAACAAGTGGCTGAGTTTCTCCTGTAACATAAAACTGTCAGAGATCAGAAGCTATCTGAACAGTACAGAATGGTATGGCTTTGACTTTCATCAACCACTGAGTTTATTCCATCTTTGATTCTCTGAGTTTTAGTATTATAATGGTAGTCACGGTATGTCATTTCCTGACAACAATATTTCATATTTAAAGAATTCAGGAGGGTGATCTGGTCTTTGTGCAATAAGAAATACAAAGTAAAATAAATCCTGGAAACAAATGCTTCAACTTTTGGGAAAGTGTATCTATGATCTTGGTTCCCCATCCAGAGTTCTTTAATATTGTTTTTTAATTTCTTCCATTTAGTCCATCCTCTGGCTTCCGGATCAAGGCTCTCTATACTCAAAGCAAACAAGCAAATTATACTGAGTAGGTGGGGTAAATTCAAATGTTAGTGCAAGGAGTCAGTTCACAAAGTTTTATATATATATTCCATTCCAAAGAAGTGAAGTTCACAAAAAACTCTAACAAGGCCTGTCAGTCTTTGAAGGAGAGATGTATGGTATAAAGTGTGACAATGACCAATAATAAGAAACCTCCCAAACTTTCCTTTCAAAATAATGAATATGCTCAACATGTATAGTTGCATGTGGACTGGTAAAAGTTTTTCAGTTTTTGTAGCTCCAAAACACTTCGAAATCATCTTTTCTCTTTTTTTCTTTCTTTTTTTTTTTTTAAACTTAAAAGGCAAGTTCTATTTTGAGACTTTCAAACATGTTTAAAGTTAAACTTGCAACTAACTGGGTTTTCCTTCTTACAAGGATTAGTTTTTAGTGTTGATGCATAAGATCTTAAAGATGGTTAATATAAGAACTTATGCATATTGAGAGAATAACCAGCAGGACCCAAGAAAGAAAGCTGAATACAGTAGACATTACTTTGAGTGCCTCACATAAGTTTCCAGAAAGAAAAAAAAAAGAAAAAGAAAAAAAAGAAAGGAGAGCCACTGAGAGTTGTTATTCCATATGGCACTGAAACAAACATTCAATTTAGTTTAGGTAAGAGTTACTTATCCCTGAAAATAAAGGCATCAGATTCTAAGCAGCTTTAGTAATTCGATGCTTCCTTGTGCCTCTTCCAGGAGGTGGCCACTGATCCAAAGTCCTAAATCAAATGCAAGTGTTCTCAGCAAACAACTTCCTTAGTTGTCACTGATCAAAGCTGGACACAGTGGCTGTTATTGTGGTGGCTGCTGCTCTGGTGGTCCCTCCTGCTGGGGTGGAGCTGGCCGAGGCCCTAAGGGCCTGGGTACTGGCATGTCTTGGTGTTGCCTCTGCCTGTAGGCTATAACTGTTCCTAACAGCAATGCAATGATGGTCATGAGGTAAAGGTCCCACTCAGGTCCCAAAAGCTGGTCCATATCAAGTTGGGTGAACATATCTCGAACCTTAAGAAAAACAATATAAAAATCATTATCATCACTAAAATGTTAGGGAAGGAACTGGGAAAGTACATCACAAATTAAAGATAAATACAGAACCTAAAATAACTGGTTTTAGGAACACTGTACAATGCAATTGTTTTTTTAAAGGTTTTAAAAACCTTCAGATGAAGCGCAAAATAATGTCTCAGGAATTGAGCTATTACTTTGTAACAGTTGATTATATAAAATGTCTAACAGAGTTCTTTCCATCAGTAATCTAATACATTAATTTCCAACCATTTCTTTGAAAAGAAACACTGGGTCAACGGAGTGCCAAGGGGGAGAAACAGTGTCTTGGCACCTGCAATATATTTGTAGTGATGGCAGACCAGCTGAACAGCTCTGTTCTCAAGTAACTGAAGATTACAGGAATTCGAACATTTAACAGCTGAATGAATGCACTTTAGTTACGATTTAAGTAAAATGGAAAATATTTAATAACTGAATTTGAACTTAAAAGTTATGCTCTTAGTCTATGATATTTTCCTTTAGTGTCAGTTAAGTTATTCCTGATACCTTCTGACTGCTAATTACCCATAAAGAAAGTACATATGGGGTATAATCCTTTGTTTAAATAAAATTACATTTAAAAGGTATCCATAATACATATTTGTAGGAACAGGTGCTAAATTTTTCAGGAAAAAAAATTACAAGAAACTACTGAGTTCCCTGGAGAGGAACCTGGGATGGAAGATCTTGTGCTTTTCTGTACTGTTTGACTTTCTTGACATTAATACTTATTACTCTTGTGATCTTTTTTCTTTTTTTTTTCTAAAGTTGGAATCTGTGGGTGGTAGGATTATGGGACATTTTATTGTCTTCTTTCTACCTCTGTATTGAAAAAATAGGAAAGATATAATATGCTCAGTATGGTGCACTGCAAGATCAAATCCTAGACTGAAACCAACAGTTTATTAGTGATGAAAATTGTGGGAGACAAGGGTCTGAAATAGTCCTGAGAGAAACAGTAGGTTGCCACACTATTAGGCTTTTCATTAAAGGAACACACATCACTTCAGCTGGCAAAAGGTACAGCACACCCTGGCTCATGCTACCAAGCAATTATAGCAATTGACATTATACATATATAGGCAACCAGGAGGACAGAGTCCAACATGCTCAGTGCTCTGGAGCCCTGAATGGGGAGGACCTCAGTAACACCAGCTAAGGCGGCAAAAGAAAGAAGTGCATTTCTCTGTATTGATGCTGGAGCAGCACGGACTACATTCATGTCTGTGTAACATATGAGGAAAAGCCCATTCTTGAATCTAATGCTGAAATAGTATACCCACCTGTTCTGAAAGAAATTAACAACAGGTATAAACATCACCCTTTTCTGTTCCTGAATGAACTAAAGTTAAATAGCCCTTGTACCTAACAAGGGCTCTGAACATTTTAGGGCTTTCAGAGTTAAGTGCTGCACCAGTTAATCTGTTATTAGGAATTACAAATACTGAAAACATAACGTAAAACTGGCAGAACCCAAGAGCACCTACAAAGTACTGTTAACTAAAGTTGGTAGGTTTGAAGAGGATGGGTAACCCATCTCCTATCTAGGTTCTACCGCTAGCCTACTTATATGACTCAAGTTATTTTTAGAGAAAAAAATTCTGGCGGCATTTTTAACGTGTTTCACTATTAGAAGAATCTGAAGTACAACAGCCTGGCCACCGTATCAGGTTCTTCTTCTTTTTTTTTTTTTCCTTCTCTCTTTTTAAGGGACTGGTTTGAGTCACTGCCAGGCAGTCATCTGATTTAATGTTTACTGAATTTAGTTAAAATTGCCATGAGTTAGTCTCAGTTTTCCCTGAACCAGAAAACATCTGCATCAGTGAAAAATCCTTTAGCATTAGGAACCACTGTCAAATGCGACCTAAAAACTGCATTAAATGACCCCTCACCTGATGAGGTCCTTTGGTACTTCACCTGGGGGGAAGAAGGGAAGGGACCTGACACTTGCAGGACACTCGTCCCTAAGCCCCTCAACTTTTTAAATACAAACCTCAAGGACTGAGAAGGTTATATCATTTGTATTTTAATTAAAAGAGGCATGAACCACTTACATTTGTTTCCCGTATGTACTGCAAGAAATAGACAACACCCAGTTTGCAGAGTGCTAGGAAGACTGGTACTTGTGCATCTGGGCTGGCTTCAGCTGCCATGTCATAAAAACGTTTTGCAAGGTGAATATCCTGTAACACAGGTAATAAACCAAAATTCATTGCTTGTCAAAATAAGTAAAAATATTTATTTATTTTATATATTAGGAAAATTTATTTTACCTTTCAAATTTTCATTTTAAAGTGAATTTCCCTCACCTAAAGAAAAAAAACCCCAAGGTTTACTTGGGTAAAATTTCTTTAACTAGGGCCTTTATTTTATATATTAGGAAAATTTATTTTACCTTTCAAATTTTCATTTTAAAGTGAATTTCTCTCACCTAAAGAAAAAAAACCCCAAGGTTTACTTGGGTAAAATTTCTTTAACTAGGGCTGAGCCCGTGGTGCACTCAGGAGAGTGCGGTGCTGGGAGCGCAGCAGCGCTCCTGCTGCGGGTTCGGATCCTATATAGGGATGGCCGGTGCGCTCATGGCTGAGCGTGGTGTGGCCGGTCTCAAAAAGGACAAAATAAAAAAAAAAAAATTTCTTTAATTAACTAGCTGCTTCATTCTGAAAAATTTAATTAAAAATTAGAAAACTTAACTAATTTCCCCCAATTTAACATCCCATTTGCTGTGCAGATATGCTGGATACAGCCATCTATATACACATAACACTGTTAACCTGGAGATTTCCAAGGGCAACCTCTAAGTTTCAGCTAATTTTTTCTTACTTAAAACTTCAGCCAGTGTAAGCAATTTCTGGTTTCAGTTTGAAGTAGTGATCTTCCGACTGGGGTAGACATGCTCAAGATTTTTCCAAGAGGTACTTGCATGCACAATTCAAGGGACTCTATCTGCTGTTTCCCAACTTCCATATGTGCTTTTTCCTACAAGGGATCTGTCTGAGAAGACGCCTATGAGAACAGCAACTTTCTCCCCTTTACAAAAGAAAGGCACCCCCTCACTGTCCCACCCCTTCTTCAGGTGTATTGCCTTGGGGTGTAAAATTCCAAGGGTCACCACATAAAAACACACATTGAAATAATGGTTTTAGAGAAGGTATTATTGACTAATTATAAACCCGTAAGAGGGCATTTTCTGTTTCACTCTTAGACATATTTCTTACAAAGGGTCAAACAAGTCATTATTAATTTTGGCCCAGGTTGGAGTCTTTTAAATTCAGATATATGTTAGAATAGGATGGTGGGAGTTGTGACGATTAAAACCTCACTACTTCCATGCCCTGACTATTGTCAAAGAATACCAAACTCTTAGGAAAGAATTCCAGGAGACATGGGAAAAAAGGCTAAACCCCCAAACTGACTTTTTCCCCTACATATTTAAATATAAGCAGTTACTTTTAGTTGCTCCTTATACTTGACCCTAAGCTGTGTCACTAGTTAAAAAGAAGAGCACCTTCAAATAATAGTAACAATATGGCTAGTGTTTATAACTCATACTTTTCAAGATCATGGATCAAACTTTATGTGATAACACAGACTCTGGGTAATTAAACAGATTCAATAGGATAGTTAAAAATTATCATATCCTGAGCTATT
The DNA here is from genome assembly GCF_000696425.1 of Galeopterus variegatus. Taxonomy (NCBI): domain Eukaryota; kingdom Metazoa; phylum Chordata; class Mammalia; order Dermoptera; family Cynocephalidae; genus Galeopterus; species Galeopterus variegatus. The sequence continues at coordinate 97,335 of NW_007727140.1, read as the reverse complement.
TTTTCCAGTTATACCCAATTCTCATCTTATTTAATACTTAATATTTTTATAGCTATACTAAGTAATGGATTAATTTTTAGCAGTATGAATGTCTCTTTCATTTAAAAAAACAAGAAAAAAAAAAGAAAAGATCATCATGTCTTATAAAAACTAATGGAGTTATTCTGATTTTTATACATGATTATTTAATTATTCTCAAAAGCTGAACATGAGTTCCCTCCCCCCACTCTTATCAAAGGACTACTATGCCTTTTATCGTATTTTTTATTCTCAAAGAATTTTTAATATTAGCTATACATTATATTACATTACAAATTATAAGACAAGTACATTAATTTTCTTGTTTTATAACCTACATAGAAACAGATTTACTAGAGCTACATCATTTTAATCTTGACAGCTTTCAGTAAATTATTACTAGATTTATCCCATAAATTCCAGAACTTATATGTGATGTTTATATTACTATCAAACACACTGAACTTCATTTAAATTATAAAATGAAGTCAACCTTCACAATGAAGAAGCTTCAATAACTATGTTACATAGCAAATCTTCCAGAAATTGAATGCACTGAGTCTGATGCTCCAGTTTGATAAAACTATATTTAAGTACCTAATACTAATAATCAGTATTCTACATATAAAGATAAGTTTAAATATAAAATTTACATATTAAAATTAAAATTAAATTAATATCTAAATGTGACCACAGAAGCATTTTGTCAAAATATAGTGCACAGGCACATTAAAAGATGTACTTTCAATAAGGAACACAAAAAGTATAACTTTATCAAAATTTAAAATAAATTTATATGCTTAAGATAAGTATGATAGAGTAATCAGTAAAAGACCTAAGCATTAAATACATATATTAGCTTAGGTGGTTAGAGCTCAGTGTTGATAACACCAAGGTCCAGGGTTTCAATCCCTGTACTTTCCGCCCACCCAAAAAGAAAACAAATATTACATTAGTATATAACTCAATGGAAGTAGTGGCTGCAAATATAAGTTTAAGGAGAAAAGAAAAAGATACAAATTTTCAATTAAAGAACTTGTTTATATACTTTTAAAAAACTGATAACGGTGGAATAATTTTGGTGTTTATGTTCTATTAGATATTTTAATTTTGAAATAATTTAAAAACAACAGTGTTTGGCTGAAGATGGACAGTTTCTCAAACAAGAAGTTATTGATAGAGGCAGCACTGAATTTCTGTTTTCATGAATCTGTCTTCAGCTTAATATCCTAAATATAACAGTGTTGATATTAACATGTGTGTGGGGAAGATGAGAAAGATGCAAGGGCAGTTTTTTGAAATATTAGAAATCATGGGCTGGCTGATTATCGCAGCTGGCTAGAGTGTGGTGCTGGTTAACACCAAGGTCCAGGGTTCGATCCTCCTATCAGTCAGCAGCCAAAAAAAAAAAAAGTCATTTCATAAGTTAGTCACCTAAAATGTGGCACACTCACCTGTTTAATCCCCAGTCCTTTCTCATGCATATATCCCAGATTAAACATAGCTTGTGCACTGTGTTGTTGCTCAGATGCCAGACGATAATGAATAAATGCAGTCTCATAATCTACATCAGTGCCAAATCCATAGAAATGGTAGTCGCCAAGCTTAATTCTAGCCACAGTATAGCCTTAAACAAAAGTTAAATGCAAAACTGTCAATAAATAGTGTTTAAAACAGACCAGTTATTCTTCCTCCTGTTAACATGCTTATGTGAAACAAAGAGTTTTAATTTGTACACAAACTGTAATAAATCCTTTAGCCAAAGTATAAAGTCAGTAAAGATTTAAACTAGAGGTGTAGCTCTTCTGCAGAATGCTTTGTAACAGTCTGGGAGAAGTAAAACATTATGGGTAGTACTCCCTATTTCACTAACACTCTTCAAATGATCATGCTCTATTTTATTATGTTATTTACATTTTAAAAAATAGTTCAGCTTTATCACTGTTTAGGCTTAGAGAAGAGTTAGGCAGACAACGTTGAGAGGACTATGTGTGAGAAAAAATCATTCAAAAGAAAAATATGGGGAAAAGTTGGAATCTTTTGAGCTGATATTCTATTATTTTCTATTTGATTCTCATTTTACACAACATACTGGCCTCAAAATGGAAACCAGAGTGAACCATAGCATGACAGAAATGTCCAGTACAAAGTCTTTGCAATTTAATTTAGAAACCCTGGCATTTTAACCACCATTTTAGGAATAAAAAATTATACCAACCATAATACAAATAAGTTAAACAACAGTATCTCTGCTTAATTTTAAGGTGATGAATGACATGATTTAATGTTCATGGGAGATAAAAAACAATATAGAGAGGTCCCTGGGTGAAACTCTTATCCTAGAATTCACAACTCACCTTGAGAGGCAGCCCTGTTCCAGTGTAGCAAAGCTCTGGGATAAGTTTCATTCTCACCTACAATGGTTGCTTCTCCTACAGGAAAAGAAATGAAATACAAAATCAGGCATTTAAGGAAAGGCACTAGACTTTCAGGTTTCATTTGCAAACTAGGGTGGATATGTGGAGCATAATTTAAACAAGAATTAGATATAACAAGTATTAAACAAGTATTGGAATAAAATACTGAGCTCAAAGGAATCACTGGATTCAGGATGGCACTTCCTAAAACATGTTCTATCCACAGTACCAATAAAAACACTAACTACTGAGACACTTCTAGGGATCTACACGGCGTTGGAAAATGGTGTTTTTGTATCCACCATTTTTTGGAAAATATACTTACTGAAAGCAGTTAATTTAAGATGAATGTCAAATCCATTTTTATTGTCAACTCAATAATTATAAAACTAACTTTGATGGCTTAGTGATCTGAGGTAAAATAACTTAAGCATATTTGTTAAGTTCTATCCACAACAATAAAGAACGTTTCTTGGTGGCTTTTCTTTTTAAGCAGGTTAACCTGATGTGAACTCTCGTACGGCAAACCTAAGGCAGGACTAACATGAACCTTACTCTGATCGAGAATGAAGGCTGCGTTGCTTTGTGCCACTTCATAGCCTTGCTCGGCCAGCAGGAGGTACTGGATCACTGCGGCATTGTAGTCGCCGTCTTTATAGCTGTTATAGGCAGTCATAAGCCTCTCAGACCAACGGCCTCGTTCACACACATTCTTAAACAACTGTGAGAAGTGGAAAGGAAAAAAAATCAGTACGAAAATAAGAAAGATATGCCAGAAAATAACTTTTTCACTCTGGCTACATGTGATTGTTCAGCTTGCTCTCAATCTCTGGAAGCTTGCTTTCCCTTACCCTTTGGAAGTCAACAGATTTATGAAAACAGTAGCAAACATTTACTCTGGGAAGGCACTGTTCTAATGATTTATGTATATTATAGATATTAATATACTTAATCCTTTCAAGAGGTTCATGAGGGGTCCACCCTATAAGTTAAGTCCTATTAATATCCCCATTTTACACGTGAGGAAAATAAAGCAAAGAGAGATTTAGAAACTTTGCTACACATTTATCAATATTGTTCTAAAGTGCCAGGTATGAGAAAGCTAAACAGGAAAATGTCCAATTAGGAGCAATCAGCATTTCCCTTTGGAACATTCATTTAACATACACTTTTTTGATGCTATGTATCAGATACTGTCCTAGGTGCTAGAGATAATGCAGACACCAATATCTGCCTCTATAAATGTTGATTCTATTAGGGAGAGCAATAGTTATTTACAGACCCTTACAGTCTTCCCTCAAGTATATATCTATGCTAGTAGGCAAAGTCTATTTTTACTGTAGAAGAAATTATGCAAAGAAAATCAGAATTAAAAGGGCAGACCTTCCTACAGGGCAAATCAATTTCCTATGTACAAGTTAGTAAAAATTAAGAACTTACCTCCACGGCAGTGTGACATGATCGCATCACACCTGTGCCACTAGCATGCATCTGTGCTAAGTTATAGAAAGCCAAGATATGGCCTCCCTGAGAAGCTAAATTAAAATACTTCAAGGCCTGTTTATAATCTCTCTTGACTCCAATGCCGTCTGTAAGAAGGAAAAAAAAAAATCACATGAAAGGTCAGTAATAGCTTTAAATAAGATATAGTTAATATCAGAGAAGCCTTTAAACATGAGGAGGAAAACTCTAATGAAAGTTGGGATTCTTACTCAGTAAATATGTGAATCTGATTAATATAGATTAATACATTAATATAATTTACATATTAAAATGAAAAACAAGATGCATAGATCACTGAATTGGGAGAACATTAATCCGCTAGAATCATTTCCATATCATAGTGCCATCTAGTGGAAAATAGGTTAATTTAGATCTTGCTATAATGCATCATTAATTCCAATGTTACTTACTATAGTACATAGACCCAAGTTGCAGTTGCCCGTCCACCCAGCCTTGTTCAGCAGCTTTCTGGAAATACTTCAGTGCCAGATCATAATTCTATAGAAAAATATGATAAAATGAGAAAGCTCAAAAGGCTGATATATTCAGAAGTTAGAAGATGCATTCATTAAAAGGAATGAACAAAGCACACAAAAGGTATTCTTAAAGATCCATTAAAAGGACTACTTTCTGATTTGACAGATGGTAATATACTTTAAGTCATAGGAGGATTAATAGTTAAGACTGTGAAGAAAAACAAATAGTTTTGTGAAACAATTTGTGTTTGCTCTCAGAAAGCATAAACTCTAGTAGAACACCAGATGAGGAAGTAAGAAACAGTCTTTTCTACTAACCAACTAATCCTTTTCAGACCTCAGCTTTTTAATATTAAATAAGAAAAATTATTCTCTTTATTTGCTCCTTCCCTGTGTACCTTATCAAATATTATATGATCATAAGATGTCAGAGGTCATATGCATCCAGAGGAAAATTAAAATAAAGATTACTACTGAATTTTAGTATACTACAATGGCTAGATGGAATCAAAATGAGATCTTTTCTGTTAGGGAATACCTATACATTAGGCTCTTAAAACTAGCTCTAGTTTTGGGCTTAAATTAAAAGAACATATTGTTTGGAGAGACCATATAGAGAAGAAAACAGCAATGAGAATCCAGGGACATCTGACATGAGAAGGTAACACAGAAGAGTGAGATGCAACGGCCAAGGAACACCAAGAGAGCTTGCAGATACAGAATTCCAGGGAAAAGAGTTCAAGTGGGGCAGTACCCCAAAATGTCAACTGGACTGACATTCAGGAGGTATTTGGTGACCTGAATAGAGAGAGCAGTTACACGAGGCAGGGGCCTGACTGCTAAGAACTAACGAGTAAATGGTGGCAGTAAAGTTCATTCTTTGAAGAAACTCGGCTTTGCAGTGAAGGGCTGGAAAGAAGACAGGTGGTAGCTACAAGGGGGACAGGGTAGAGCAAAAGTTTCCCCCTCCTAAATGGCAGAAACTCAGTATTTTCCTAGGCTTGAGTAAAGATGTAGGCAAGGGAGATGTTTAAGTCTTGGAGAAATGGAAAAAGTAGGAAGGGTAGATATCATAGATGAAAGAATGAGAAACAGCTTCACGCCTTCAGCAGAAGGTACCTGACATGAAGCCACCCTAAGAAGACAGTTGAGATGGGGGGTGTGTGTGTGTGTGAGGTGCAGGGTGGCAGTGAGCCAAACCCAGGGACAATAGGAAAAGATTTAGCTTTGGTTACAATGAAACAGCTTCACCTGGACTGACTGAAAGCTAGTTTAAGAATATTTCCCTACCTCACCAACTGACAGTTTATTAAAGTCAATGTTAGATTGAACACTTACAACTTGAACTCCTCTCCCATAGAGGTAAGCCATTCCAAGCCCACTCTGTCCAACTGGGTTGCCCTGCAAACCAGAGCAGTCAGACAAGAATGGAAAGGATTCATTAAAAAATAGGCAAGAATAAATGACTACAAACTAAATTGTTTACAAGCATATTTGAAACATGTCTTAGTACTTTTCAATTCAAAACAAAACTTTCTCCTTCCTATCAGACTAAACATAATACTGACTTTTAGAAATTTGGGAACTTTTGATAATTTGCTGAGAAAGAATAAATAATAAATTTACTGAGAATTAAATTTTGGTGACTTATCTTATGAATAATTGTACCACGAATTTATGATATAAAACATGATTAATGTATTTCATCAAAATTAAAAGCAGTTCACATCTTTTGGGTAGTTTTTCATTGGTAACCTTCTACCCCAATAAAGAAGGAAGATGTCACAAGGCAGCGTCAACAATCACCTAATAACAGCAATACTGCTCTCAGGTGGCGAAGACATACAGTCATCCCTCGGTATTCATATGGGATTAGTTCCAGGACCTCCCTCGTATACCAAACTCTGAGGATTCTTAAGTTCCTGATATAAAATGGTGTAGTATTTGAACATAACCTATGTAAATCCTCCTGTATACTTTAAATCATCTCTAGATTACTTATAATACCAAATACAATGTAAATGCTATGTAAATAGTTGTTACACTGAATTGTTTAGGGAATAATGACAAAAAACATCTGTATATGTTCAGTCCAAGTGCCTTTTTTTTTTCCTGAACATTTTGGATCTGCAGTTGGTTGAATACATGGATGGTGGAACTCACAGATTTGGAAGGCTGACTGTACTTACGATTACTGGAGTGTCATGGAGCAAAGTTAATCATTGTTTTCAAAAAGAAAAAAAATCTAGAATTTACCTAAATTTAGATGGGATAGAAAGCATCTTTAAAAAAGTGTCACAGCCCTCCTTTGGGAGGCGCTCCTGAGACACAGGAACTACAGTAACATGTAGTTGGCAAAGAGGTAAGTGTACGCATTGGAGGCATACAGGGTTTTAAGTATTCAAACAGTTTTCTCTGGGCCAACAAAAGTCTAAATTATATACCCTAATATGTAAGCTTTTAAACTTTAAGTTGGCATACAAAAAGGTAGATTATATAACTCCCAGTCCCATTACTAAAATCAATATTTCCCTGATGAGGAAACTTCTCAATGAAATTTAAACAGAGAGTTAATATTTAACAATCTGGTCCCTAAAAGAATTTTTTTTTTTTTATTGGGAAGGCTTTGTTTAGTCAATACATTCACATGAATCATCTTTACATAAGCACTTTCAATAATTCTTGGCATGAGTTGTTTATCATTAATCCTTCAATATAACAAATTTATTTATTGAAACATTAGTAATATGGCAGACATTGTGATACACTGAGTCATGAAGTCTTACCATGTCAGCAGCTTTCTTAAAGTAGTGAAGAGCTGTCTCATTACTCTGAGGTACAATATCACTTCCCTCTGAATACATCTGGAAAACAGACCCCAATTTCATTAAGAGCTGTAACCCTCTCTCCAATTACATTTTTCTACTATCTCATCTCCTTTTGGTTTTTGTTAGATCTCATGAAATCTTTCCACAAAGTTTAGAATTCCCCACAGAATATTTTAGAATTAAAAGCAAACATTTTTAAATCATATATTTGATGTCATATCAAATTTATGACTTATCAGCAAACATGAATATATAAAATCAGCTCACAGATCAGTTTTAAGAGAAGAAATCCTTAACCCCAAGATAAATCTCTTTCCCCGCTCTATCTCCCAGGGCAGTCAAATGGTTATTTACTAAGTTGCTTAGGATCAGATCAGTGATCGAAGGAGGAAAAGCAGAGCTGTTAGCAGTGTCCACTTTGCTTTCTCCTCTCCCACTACTATCCCCAGGATAAGATAAAGAGTGGGTCTTATGTTTAGGAAAAGAACTAAAAGGTTATTTTAAAAGGGTTTAAACACGGAACAATTAGAGTTTCAGGTATGGAACATAACTGGTGAAAAGAAATGAAACAGAATGGCCAATAGTGTTTTTATCCTTGTATATATTAAGGAAACAACAAATAAAGGAAATTGTTTTTGGAGATAGGGACAGTTAGTGATTCAGAGCAAGAACCAAAAGAGCTGGAACAAAGAGTTTTTAAATGCTTAACAAATATAGATTGGGGGGGGGGGGCTACCAATTTCTATGCTATAATGGTTGGAATGTCTAAAAGTAAAGTTACCAGGCCTCAATGAATCAGTTGTGACCATAAGGCAAATACTGAGGAGATTTTCCTATTTGTAAAAACCTGTGAGAGATATTCCATCTCAATTTCCTTACCTTAGGATTTGGTTACAGATGAAAATACCATTGGTTTATACTGTATTCGTTTGCAAAATAATAAAAAAGGAAGTTTTGAGATTCTTCCACGACATATGGAATCATTAAGTCTCTAGACTTAAACGTTTCCTTGCTCAAGGTAAGAACTGCATTGAAAGGTGGGTCATGGCTATCACATTTAAGACAATTAGGTCTGTAGATAAATTTCAACAAACTCTAATCGCTTATATTCAACAAGGAAGGAAATAGGCAATTGTTACAGTCTTAGCAAAAAACTGAACAGAACAAACAATAATTTCCTCATTATTGCATATAATACACAAAAAGTAGGAGCTCAGACAATGATACCTAATTTCAATGGAGAATTAACATATCAATGAGCAAATGCTATGTTATTTTAAGTTTCTAAGAAAATGTCTCAGAATAGCACGTATCTTAAGGCAAAATAAAATATCCTTGCACTGGAAGTTTTATTTCCAATTTATTTTTGGTAAATTGTAGATCGTGAATACAATATGTACTTACTATGCAAACACCTCTTGCTTTATTACATAATACATTCACAGGATGTACAGTACCTTTCCCAAGAAGGCCATAGCATGTGAATTGCCAGCATTAGCTGCTAAATTAAAGTAGTCAAATGCTCTCTGTAAGAAAAGAATTTATTAAAATAATTAGTTTTTAATAGAATGTGCCCTTGGCTTTTAGCAAAAAGAATTATTTAAGAAACATTAAAAATAATCTTGTTATATTGCAGTGGCTTTAAAAATAAGAACACCCAGTTATCAACATTTCAGAATAGAAATCAGTTCATCCAGAAGTTTTATTTTATTAGACAGCTGCATCAAGGTACTATTTATCACTAAGCTGTTTTATAGTTTTAGACACAAAGAAATTCTTGTGTTCCCTAAACTTAAGAACCAAGAAGACTTCTGTTATTTATAGGCAAAGAGAGCATCAGGTTTAAAAGACATCTAATAGCAGCTTAATTTCTTTTGTCTACCTCTCTCCCAGTAATCTGGGAGAAAGGAAAAATTAAGAAAGCTTTACAAGGGGTCAATTTTGGTCTCCATTCTTACTTCACAGTCTCAAAGCAATCTTATCCACTGCCATGGCTTCACACAGCATCCAGATGATGGCAATTCCTAAATTTTTATTTTCATCTCTAAACCAGTCTATTCAACAACCTCTGAACACCTCATCCACTACTGCTTGAACATGTACTTGAAATCTGCTCTCTTTGACCAAAGCTTGCTTCTTTTCCAGTATCTCAGTTTAAGCAAATGGCCATACCATCTATTGGTTGCTCAAGGTACCCGCTCCCTTCATTCTCATATCTAATACATCACTAAATCCTGTTACTTTTTTTTTTTTTTTCCCCTTTTTTCGTGACTGGCAACGGGATCGCAACCCTCGGTGTTGCGCCTGCACTTCGCTCAGCCAGTGAGCGGCCGGTCTGTATGTGGGATCCGAACCCTCAGCGGGAGCGCCACCGCACTCCCAAGCGGCGCACTGTAGCAGTGCGCCACCGGGCCGGCCCATCCTGTTACTTTTTACTACCAAATACACCTTGAACCTATCACTATCTTCCATTACCACATCTGTAGTCCAAGCTATATTATCTCTCATCTGAACTTCTGGAATACTCTCCTGCCTTATCTCCCTGCTTTTATTTTTGTGGTCTTCTAAGTCAATCTCTATACTGCAGCCAAAGTCGTTGTTTTAAAATCTGAACATGTTGGTCACTGTAGCCCCTTAAAGTGTTTCAGGAATACAGTGATGTGACTACATAAGCACTGCTTATCTCAGCACTGTTTTACCTTGCTCTCTACACTATGGGCTTATCAGCCATGTTCCTTCTTGTCTCAGGGCCTAAGCACATACTGTACTTTTTGGCCTGGAATAACCTTACTTCCAGTGTCAACTTAAATGTCATCCACTTCTCCTTAGAAAAGTCTTCCCTGACAACTGGTACCTCCCACCCATTAACCACTATTGTATCCTTTAATTTTCCTTTGTAACAATGATCACAATTTATTATGCACTTGTTGGGGTGATCATTTAAAAAATATCTAATTCCCCTATTAAACTGAAGCTCTTTAAGGATAAACACCAAAGCTATTTTGTCCAGTACTGTATCCTGAATGCCTGGCAGTGAATGGCACATAGTAGGTACTGAAATATTTGCTGAATCAATGCAATTATGTATGGGAACTCCTTTTCTTTCTTCTACAAAGCTGGTGAAATAATTTATCAAGGTGTGGCTGCTTTAGGCAACTACACCGGTAAGCAGCATTTAACACCAAGAGTATTTCCAATCTTTTTATAAAAAAGGTAGGTAGCAAACTCTTATTCAGGATTCTATTCTCTCATCTGATGCTTCACTGGCCTAATGACATACATTTTAATTACCTAGGGACAATGAAAGCTGTCAAAAGCTGTCTAGATAACAACAATAAAAAAAACCCCTACAGATATCTGGCACAGTTTTGGTGGTGAGTGTACTTCGTTAGAATCTACTTCTTAAAGTTGATGGGATATGGTATAGGGAATAGCCTTAATTATGTCAGGAAAACAGTTTAATTAGTTTGATGTTTATGGAGAACTTACTATGTGCTAGGCACTGTCAGGGGCTGGGAATAAAGTTACAAACCAGGCAGACATGGTTCATGCTCTTTTGGACTTTAGGTTCTAGCAGGGGAAACTTAATTACATGATTACTTAATTTACAATGGACCAGGGCCACAAAGAATACAGATTTTCAGAAATCCTACTTCTGCTGTAGGAGCTATTCCTGCCAGGGGTCAGGGGAGATATATTACAGGTTGCAGTTGAGTTCTGGAGGATGAATAGGAATTAGCTACATGAAGAAAGTAGGTGGGTAATAGTCACTCTAGATTGAGGAACTAACACTGTGAAGCCCTGAGACAGGGAGGTTCTTGCTGTGTTCAAAGACCCAAGAAAAGGTTCGTGTTCCCATGACTCAGAGAACGGGGAGCTGGTGAGGTAAACAGAGAGTGGCACAAAGCCTTGGAGGTCATGTTAAATGTTATGATCTTTAATCTACTGGAGATTATCGACTATTCAGAAGTTTTAAGCAAGGGAACGCATGATCAGATGAGTGGTTTACAGAGATAGGCTGTTTCTTACGAAATGCAGGTGGCAGATGATTCACACAACTGATAGATGTAGTGATGAAAAGGCAAGACGAGTGACATTTAGGACAGAAAGCAGACAAGACTTGGTGACTGGATACGGATTGAACTGCAATAGCTGTATAATCCTAATTTCTCACAAACAACAAAAAATTCCTCAGTTCTATAAAATATTCTCTAACAGGTGTTTTAAGACACACTTTTCCTGAATGCTTACAGAAAACCAAGACTGTATATTTTTTGGGCAGTATTGAGAATTAGGTTTTAGAGTTAATAAAATCTTTACCATCACTCTGAGGTATATTCACATTTTCATTCTTCAGCTTCGTCAGGGGTTGGTTAGTTCTTGAAAGCTCATTTGTCCTGGGTGTTTCAATAATACAAGCTTGATACTGGCATTGACTCAGCAAGAAATACATCTGGAGCATCATTTCTTGCTACAATGAGAAGTGCAAAGCCCTAAGACAGGCTAGTTACCTGATGATTTTGTTCCACTCCACGCCCTCCATGCAGATGCAGCTGTCCCAGACCAACCTGAAAATTGACAAAAACAAGGTAAAAGTAAATGGCAGCATCTGGTACGTAATTAAAACCCGGCCAACAGGAAACCATTTAGATGGAAAAAGATTTCTGTTTATGACTCAAAAAACAAAAGATTTAGTCTTAACTCCTAAAGATATTAATCTACTTTAATCAATCTAAACATTTAAAAAACTAAAGATGCATGCTTTTAAATGCATAGAATCCTTCTGAAACGGAGGTGAAATAAAGACATTTTCAGACAAACTAAAACTGAATTTGTTCCCAGTGAACCTGCTCTAAAGGAAATACTAAAGGGTACTCTTCCAGCAGAAGGAAAATTATCTGAGAAACTTGGAGATGCAATAAGAAATAAACAACAAAAAGGTAAGAAATTTGTGAGTAAACCTAAATTAATATATATTGTATGAAACGTATTATCTTGTGAGGTTCAAAAATATGTAGACTTAAAGCATACAGAGTACTCTAAGGTCTCTGTGTTGTCCTGGAAATGGTAAACGTGCTCACTCATACTAGACTTTGATAAGTCAAGGACGCATGTTGTGAACTCTAGATAACCATGAAAAGAGTGGTAAATGTGTGTTATGCTAGCAGGGGAAGAGATGCACTAGCAAAAAAGCACTTGAACCAAAAGAGGGCAAGAAAGGAAAGAAAAGGGAACATGGAAAAGCAAGATAAACAGAAAGCAAGTAAAACAGAAAATTTAAAGCAAAATATATCATAATGTAAAAGAAAGATATTTAATCAGACACGACAGCTTTCTCATAATTTCCATAAGCTAAGATTTGAAGCTACCTTTCACTATAGTTTTTTTAAACTTAAGACTCCTCTGTTAGTCTTTTTTTTTTTTTTTGTCTTTTTTTTTCTGTGTCCGGCAACGGATTGCAACCCTCAGTGTTGCCCCCATACCGGACCGGGGACCGGCAACGGGATCGCAACCCTCGGCGTTGCTCCCGCGCCTCGCTCAGCCAGTGAGCGGGAACCGGTCTGTATGTGGGATCCGAACCCTCGGGCGGGAGCGCCGCCGCGCTTCCCAAGCGGCGCACTTATCCAGTGCACCACCGGGCCGGTCCTCCTCTGTTAGTCTTAAAACTAATTGTTTTTAATAAGTACCTGTTGCTCATCTCTTTGTACCCTAAATCAGAAATAACTGCAAATAGAAAAAAAGATAGACACTGAAGTTCTTTTTAATATCATCAAAACAAGCCACAACACACACACATACACACAAACACACACACAATACTCTGATGGAGATCATATAATTTATATTAAACAGCCTACTTGACCTTAAGGAAATTATGATCTAAGATGAGGAAAAACGACATGAACAGTAAATAGCTCTGAAGAGCATCTGATATTCTAAATGTTCCAGAGACTTGTTTAGAGAAAATGTTTCATCTTTGGTGACTCCAGGAAGAGCCTTCACTATCAGTGTTAATGCTGCTCCATTCGAGCAGTGATTTTTTTCTTTTTATTAGCATGTTAGTTATTATAAATCATGATTTTCCTTTATGCCCTTTACCTGACCTATCTCTCTCCAAGTCCCCTTCCTCCCACCTGTCCCATCTCTAGTAACCTTAGTTTTGTTCTCTCCTTCTGAAAGTTCAATGAATGCTTGTGGTCTTTTCTTTCTTTCTTAGCACCCAGTTAAATGTGAGAACATGCAGTATTTCCCTTTCCTTGTCTGGCTTATTCCACTTAACATAATTTTCTCAAGACTCATCCATATTGCTGCAAATGGCAGAATTTCATTCTTTTTTAATGGCTGAGTAGTATTTCATTGTGTGTGTGTGTGTGTGTGTATATATATACACATATATATACACACACACACACACACACACACACATATCACATTTTCCTTATTCAGTCATCTGTTGAAGGACACTTAAGGTTGGCTCCATATTTTGGCTATTGTTAATAGAGCTGCAGTGAACACGGGAGTGCAGGTATCCATTTGACATGATGATTTCCATTCTGTTGGATATACATCCAGTAGCAGGATTGCTGGGTCACATGGTAGTTCTATCTGTAGCTGTTTGAGGAACTTCCATACTGTTTTCCATAGTGGCTGTGGTATTTTACAGTCCTACCAACAGTATGGAAGGGTTACCCTTTCCCCACATCCTAGCCAGCATTTGTTATTCACGGTCTTTTAAATAATGGCCAGTCTAACTGGGGTGAGATGATATCTTAAGGTGGTTTTGATTTGCATTTCTCTGATAACTAGTGATGCTGAAAATTTTTCCATGTACCTGTTGGCCAGCTGTAAGTCTTCCTCTGAAAAATGTCTATTCATCTCCTTTGCCCATTTTTTGATTGGATTATTTGTTGTTTTTTGTTTTTAACCAAGCAGTGATTTTCAACTGTGGTACATAGGGGAGTCCCCCTGGCCAGCTTTTAGAAACTATCAGTGCCTAGGCTCCATCCCAGAAGAACCCAAATGGAACCTCGGGAGAGTGTGGGACTCTTGGTAATTTTTTAAATGCTCCTCAGGTGATTCTAATACATAGCTAATAACTTCACAGCAACTAAAATGGTACTTACAGACGTAAGTGCCTGCCCACTTCCCACTACATTAAAATATACAACACAGTAAAATATTCCCTGAGATGTTTAAACACATACCTGTGCTTGTACATCACCCTTTTCAGCTAGAAACTGGTAATACTGAATCAAATCTTCTTCTAGCATTCCACTGTTCATTCCTGGATTTTCCACTTCATCAGGCAGCCGTATTCTCTGTACTACTGAGCCTCCTGTTAGTGATATATCACTAGCAACTGAAACAAGAGGACAAAGTAACAATATGGAGGCAAGTCAGAAGGATTGTCCCACAGAAAGAACAATTTCAGCTGCCAAATGTTGACAGTCACAATATTAAAGGAAACTTTCTATAGGAGTCTACAGATTATAGTAATAGTAATTCTACAGAAATAGTAATCTATTAATAAATTGAAGTTTTTCCACAGAATATTTAATAAGTGAAACCCAAAGCAAAATTAAAGAAAGTACTTATTAATCAACTAGTTTAAAAATGAGTCTACTTAAGAGAGCCATTCATGATGTTTTAAATAGTGTAACAAAAACAGATGTATTTAAAATTAATTCTGTATTTTTTTTTTTTCCTGAAAGGTGAAAGGGAAAAGAAATAGATACCATGATTGGCAACAAGACGATAATGAGTCAGTGCAGATTCACAACTCTGGAGGACCCCGATGCCAGCCCAGTATCGGTAACCCTGTAAAACAACTTAAAGTGAGAAGACGGTTGCTTCACATGCTTCAATGGTATTCTTCTTGGAATAAATAGAGCTAACAATACCCAGGATGTAATTTTGCTGTCTTTTGATCCAAGTACACTAACACATCATTTATCCTCAGTTTTAAGTTCTGAGGTAATCTATTCAGCAACTTCAACAAGCAGATTATAGCTAAGAACTAGGAAATGAATAATAAAGTTCCTAGAGCAATCAAAATAGATACCATAAACTTTATGTACGAAGAGTGTGTATTTTACTCATAAGAGAAAATCACTTAAGGCTCTTGCTTAGAACCAATTTTAATCTTACTTTAGACAAAATGTTATCAAAAATGAGTTAATCTTCCAAACTGGAAAAGAATTAGTAACAAATCAGCAAAAAAAGAAAGACGAGAGACTTACTGAAAGCAGACACAGTCATAATAGCAATACATTACTTCAGAATAAGTGGGATGATAGCTAATAATAAAGAGTAGACAACCAAAAATAGAGCTCTCTGGAGTCATTCTACACAAATAAATTTATAAACTTTAACAATCCTCAGAGCATTACTATATAATAATGTGTATAATACTTAACGTTCTTATTCTGTAGCCACTGTTTAAGAGGACTGGTAAGTATAACTAAAAAAAGATTTCTGTCAAAAATATTTAACGAACTTTTGCCATACAGAAGTATAAGTTTCATTTTTCTTAAAAATTCACCTGAAAGGGACTTTTCAATTACTGTTTGAGAAATAAATGTTACTGTAGATTAAACAAATGGTAACATTTCAGAATTAGTGACGGGTGTTTCAGAAAGTTAGAGCAGTGCTCTAAGTTTTCATTTGCTTAAACTCCCTCAGCAGTTTACCCTGTAAAAGGACAAAGTCCAAGCTTCTTGGCAGGACTTACAGCCCCGTTATAGGATCCTATCTACCTACCTAGCTCATGCACTACCTGGCATTCTACTCTTCAGCCACACTAAAGTGCATGTATTTTCTTGCAAACACCACATTTCTTCTTGTTGCTGTCCCTTTGCATCTACTGCTGCTGCTGCCTGGGCACGCTGCTTCTTCCATTCATTCAGTACTATCTAACCTCCCCAAAAGCACTTCAGTTGCTTCTTTCCTCCGAAGTATCTCCTTAATCCCCGTCCCTTCCAATCTGTGTTTCTTAACATTCTCATACTGTACTGTAACAGTCTCCTTACCTGCGTCTCCCTTTCCAGATTAAAAGCTTGCTGGGGGGGGGGGGGGGGGG